>NW_022602592.1:0-97906 GCF_008692095.1 Etheostoma spectabile | reverse complement strand
CCTCTACTCTTTATGTGGTTATGGTGCATGTGTGGGGATTGTGATTGCTTGGATGTGTTTAACGCCCTCTATTCAGCTTTGGTTCTACAGGATTACCTGTGACATCAAACTGTAGCCATAACCCCTCGTTAGCTGGAGAGCATCTGGACAGGATGCACAAATCCCCAGTCCTACAATACTGTTCTGACCAACATCAGAAAAAAATATTAATAGCTAGCCGTATATCTGAATGTCTGTTCATATGATGTGATAAATTACAAACAAGGTGAAGTTGACATACAGTATATCCAAATTATAATGTAGAAAGTAAGGGAACTCTCCAGGTTTTTGTTTTATGTTAAAGGCAACGGTTGGTCATTACCGGACAACAAAAACCCAGACAAACTGTGCAAAATAGACAAACTGGGCTCATGTACATCTATCATATTGAAACCAAAAATATGTGCGCCCTGGCGGTGCTTTTTGATATTGATATATATATACGTTGAGATATATATTGTGCAGTGTATCTTAAAACAGTTGGGTTTAAAACTCAGGTTGTATATCATGTCATGTTTGCATATAGATTAAGGAAGAGGTCCTAATCAATAGAGCATGTACAAAAACCTGCGGTAACCATATATAAGGGTGTGAAGTGTGGAACCATGACGAAAATAGAAATACAGACTACATCAACATGTAGCGGTGACAATTGGGACTAGTTACTTTGAGTGTCTGGAGTAGTTAAACAGCCACTTGATGAAGCAGGCATAGTCTGTACTTGCCATCTGAGACGTCAGCATACCCACAGCCTGGGCTCCATGGCTTCGAAACTCACTCTTCTCCACCATCTAAACATCCTCAGCAGGAAACACTATAAGCTATACGGATGCATCAGCATAGTGGAAAACAGGAAACCATCTGTACTGTCATGTACGAAATTATTGGCCCCCTGGAATTTTCAAGAAATGCACCATTTCTTCCAGAAAAGTGTTGTAATGACAAATGTTTTGGTACACACATGTACCTTTAAGTGCATTGGCACAACACAAAAAAAGCAGAAGAAAAAGGGCATCAAATTTGACATCATTTGACGCAAAACTCATAAAATGGACTGGACAAAATCATTGGCACCCTATTAAAAATGTGGGTAAATAATTTCATTTCAAGCACGGGGAGTTCATTTAAACTCACCTGTGGCAAGTAACAGGTGCTGGAAATATTGAAATCGAAACTGAAGCCAATTAGAGTGTATAAAAGTGGCTCAACCTGGTGTTGTGTGCCGTGTGTGCACACCAAGCATGGAGAAGAGAAAGAAGAGCCAAGAATTGTCGACCAAATATCAACAATCTCAAGGTTACAAGTCAATCTCCGAGATCTTAAAGTTGCCTTTGTCCACTGTGCGCAATATAATCAGACGTTTACAACCCATGGAACTGTGACAAATCTCCCTGGACAAGGACAGAAGAGAAAAATTGATGAAAGAATGCAAAGCAGGATAGTTGAATGGTGGATAAACACCTCAGTCAACTTCCACGCAAATCAGGCTGTCTGCAGACTCAGGGTGCATCAGGTCAGCTCGAACCATAATCATCATTGAATGAGAAGAAGCCGCTATAGTAGGAGACCGAGGAGAAACCCCACTCTGACACAGAGGCATAAAAAGCCAGACTGCAGTTTGCAAAAATACCTGAGTAAGCCTCCAATCCTTCTGGGAGAACGTTTTGTGGACAGATGAACTAAGGTAGAGCTTTTTGGCAAAGCAGGAATTCTACGGGTTAAAGAAAAACAGGAGAAAAGAAAAGAAAAAGAGGCCTACAAAGAAAAGAACACAGTACCTACAGTCAAACATGGTGGAGGGTTCAAGGATGTTTGGGGTTGTTTTGCGGCTTCTGGCACTGGGTGCATTGACTGTGTGCAAGGAATCACAAAATCTGGAGATTATCAAAAGATTTTGGCCCATAATGCAGGGCCTAGTGTCAGAAAGCTGGGGTCTGCGTCAGAGGTCATGGGTGTTTCAGCAGGACAATGACCCAAAAATACCTCAAAAAGCACCCAACAATGGTTGGAACAAAGCGTGGAGAATTCTGAAGTGGCCATCATTAGTCCGGATCTAAATCCCATAGAACATCTATGGAGAGATCTCAGAAGGTGGTGCCAATGATTCGTCCATGACTGTACATAGCACACATCAAACTGTGACCTGCAAAGACTTCTGTAAATAGCCATGGATGGGACTGCTATCGTAGCTTTAAGAGATAAGCAGTGACACAGACTCTCGGAACTTTACACAAACAGGAAGTGGCATCACTGCTGAGTGTTTGCAGGAGGATTTACCTGGAAGCAGATATGCTGCAGGAGGATATGCAGGAAAGGCAGCGCCAGGTCTTTCAGCTCATCTACAAGATGACTGTAATCACAAACACATAAATCACGTCCAAAGTCTTATATTGCTTGTAACATTGTCTACAGTTAAATGGCTAGAAACATATCCAAATAAATAACAAACATGAGATCCTGATGTGAAGGGATCCTTCCATCAACAGAAAAAAGGAATTATTAGGAGATGGAGTTGCTTAATGTCACCATTTGTACGTTATTCTTCTGACAATTGCATTGTAAGACACAATTGTGGGTACCATAAAGAAATGATGTTGAAAAAATACAACAATTCTACATTTCTAGAGATTCGTACCATCTAAAGACTTGTATGTGGTAGCTATATTGATAAAAACAACTGATGGTAATCAGCATTCTACAGCCATGCAACAAACTTCCTGTGATGAACAAGTGCATATACATTATTGTAAGAAACAAAACTCAATTTGCTCATTGACATTGGTTCAAATTAATATTGTAAGCCAGTTCTCATCTAGTGCCACATTGTTTTGCCTTTTCCTTGAAGTCCTGTGACTTTAGTTGCTACAGGGGGTTGTAACCCCTTTGTAAATTATAGACTGTGGTTTAGACCTTCTCTATCTGTAAAGTGGCTTGAATACTGTACCTCGTTATGATTTGATACTATAAAACCAAATTCAATTCAATTCAATTTTCATCTTCACTTGGTTCCAATTTCAGCAACATTGCTATGCACCACAGTAAAATATTCACAGCTAAGTCTAGTTGATCAAAACAGATGTTCACCAAACAAAATGGATGGCCTGGTCCATTTTGGTGGAAAGGATGGCTTGGCTGGGTACGAGGAGGGAGGGCTTCCCCTGTTTGGCTTTATTCATCATCAGGATCACGTAGAGAAGCTGGTAGAAAACCCTTCGCAGAGACTGGACAACAGAAACACCGGATTAGAAATACCCCTGTTTTGGCAGGCATTAACACTAATAATATCTTTCTTCTGAACCTGTCTTATGAGATCCTTTGAAACTTTTATCAAAGGAAAGCAGCTTGCTAAAGATCTGCATACTTACATACATCATACATCATACTTCAGACTGAGCTTCTGAAGTGAGACATGAGAGGAGAGGTCAGACGTGAGAGGATGGGAAGGATGTTGGATGACACAAGAGAAAGAAGAAATAATGAATGATTTCTTTGTGGAAATTGGGCTTTGCGCAGTAAATACTCATAAGATACAGGACATATAAAACAAAAATCTTGTTACATCCTAGACCATTTCAAGTGGAGGGGCCAGTCTGGGGCCACATGCGACTTTAGGGCTACCAAATAAATTAAATAAAAGTGTAACATACTACCAACCCTCCATAGGTTGGTTCTACAAAAGACTAACAATACACATTTAATAATATATTCATTCAATGTTGACCGACATTTTATTCATCACTGCACATGAATAATACTCTTTGGTGATAAAGATGGGGTTAGAAATGTATGTATGTATACACATGAAAATAATATAATATATATATATATATATATATATATCCACAATTAGGAGGCTAAGAATTGAGGCTTGTATAGCAATGGAGACAACCTTTAAAATGCTTATATTTTGCACATTTTCAGGTTCATAATTGTATTTAGAGGTTATATCAGAATATGTTGACATGGTTTAATTTTCAAAAAACATCATATTTGTTGTACTACTGACAGTACCTAGGTAAGGACTACTAGCCAGTCAGGAGCAGAGTATGAGGGCCCTGACAGTACCTAGGTAAGGACTACTAGCCAGTCAGGAGCAGAGTATGAGGGCCCTGACAGTACCTAGGTAAGGACTACTAGCCAGTCAGGAGCAGAGTATGAGGCCCTGACAGTACCTAGGTAAGGACTACTAGCCAGTCAGGAGCAGAGTATGAGGGCCCTGACAGTACCTAGGTAAGGACTACTAGCCAGTCAGAAGCAGAGTATGAAGGCGTGCCATGCTAGCAGGCAGGCGAGCATTACAACCTTTGTCTCTGAAGTAAAGGCTGGACTACAGTAGAGCTGTTTGGATGGTGAGTCCCCTTGGGGGGGGGGGACTTTTGGCTTTTTCACTCTGTAAACCTATAACATGCACAAAAAAGATATATAACACAATAAAGGAAAGGGAAAAAGCCAAAAAGCATAATATGAACACTTTAAAATTAAAGGAGCAGTTACCCCCCTTCCTCCCCTCCTATGGTTTACCTGCAGCTCGTCCTCCATGTTGTTCCTTTCTATCAGGATGCGGTTCTTGTCCCGGCTCAGCTCATCCACCTGCGAGCGTAGTTCTATCAGCTCCTGCTGGTAGAGGTGAGCCACGCGGGACGGCTCGCCCTGCTTCTGCCGCAGCGCCACCAGCTCCACCTCCAGCACCTTGTTCTGCTGCTCCAGGTGGCGCACTTTATCAATGAAGACGGCAAAGCGGTCGTTCAGGCCCTACGCAACGGGACAGACACGTATTAATCATCACCCATCCTCCATAGAGGTGGAATGAGACAGGCAGGAAACCACTGGATTCACTTCACCTTTAACCCTTGTGTTGTTTACCCGTCAAAATCAACACTTTTGTTGATGCTTTTAATCGTTTTTAAGTTTTTCTTACGTTTTTGTCCCTTTTTTCCACACTTTTGACGTCTTTTTTCAGTATTTGTCTTTTTTTTGATGTTTTCACCTAATACTAACTTATTAACTTTAGTTTTACAGTTTTTTTTAGAATTTATGGTCAATAAAACTCATTTATAGGAATTTATACCTAATGATTGAGTTAGAAAGCAGAAAATAAGAATTATTGAGACTAAAATTAAAGGAATGGATGTTTATGGATAATCACAGACTGGAATATGTCAACTTTTACTCAATACTATTACAAAACCACTTCAATTTGTTTTTCAAATGCTATAAAACTGAATAAAACACCTCAAAATTAATGAAAGTAGAGATTTGTACTTGCCAAAGACCGTTGTGGAATCAATCATGTTATTTTGGGGAATTAAAAAAATAACTGTACAACTAAAGTAAAGGAGTTAGTGTTACGTAGTGTTGAAACCGTTAAAAAAAGTGACATTCAAAAAAGTGTTGAAAAAAGGGGCAAAAACGTGATAAAAAAGTTTTAAAAAATTGATAAAAAGCATCAACAAATGTGCTGATTTTCAATTTTTTTACAGGAAGAACACACAAGGGTTAAACTGGCACACAGAGAACAAAACCTCTTCTCAACACATTTTCTGCAATCCAAAATGCAAAATCCATTTTTTAATGCACTGACCACGGTTCTCTGCATAAGACAAAAAACAATCTGACATAAAGTCCCATGTTTGCCATTTCAAAACGCTGCCATTCAAAATGACACTACATGAGCTGATTGGCCAGTGTACTTTATGTGCCACCTGGCCAAACACCTCAATGGTTAACTGTTACCTCTTAAATTCGGAAGGAAGCACTATGAAAAGAGTTCAAAATAATAAATGTTTTAATAGCATGTGTGTGTATCTGCAAATATATCTGTGCATGTGAACAAGCTGAAGAATTTTCTAGAATTGTTTTTACAAACTATTTTAGTATTATAGCAAAGCATACTGAAGATGAGAGTGTGTAGTTGGTTGGTAAACTCTGGTAATGTTAATGAAGTGTGTGCTATTTGGTATATTTGATTTTAATAATAATATATGTAGTTTGGGTTGCAGTGCTTCATTTTGCAGGATATATGAGGTATTTTGCAGTTTGTGTGTGTGGTTTTGTGAATTATTGAAGTATTTTGATAAAACGAGCCTATGTTTGCAAATTATGTTTTAGCAAATTGCAAAAAAAAACTGCAATATAGTACTAAAACGTGTCTGGAGGATATGATCTTTGAGTGGTAGAAGGGCCAGGCCACCTTTTGCAAGATTTGTAAAACAATTGTTGCTTACATCATAGTAAAAACAATTACAATGACATTAGTTAAGGGCTTCATAAAAGTCTGAATGAGTTATTTTCATCTAAACTGATTTAGTCCAAGGACACCTGAACGAGTGTGAAGTGAATCAGTCAGAAATTGTGCACCGGATTATCTGGGAGGAGTGTTATAAAAGTTAATTTTTTTAGGAAATTAGTTTCAGCCCGTCACACATACCTGCAGCTGCTCCTTCTCGTTAGTTCTAATAACTTTGAATTAATTGTTGACCACGGAGGTCTGGGTCAAGTCAAGGGAGTCACTGGGTACCGGAGAGTAAGAGGTGGAGCGGCCGATCCGTCTGTACAGGCTCAGGGAGGACCCGCTGTTGCGGGAGCCAGCCATGGCCCGGAGCCCCGGGGAGCCCGGTGAGAGGCGCTGCCCATGCGGGAGGAGGCCACGGGGAACTTGGGAGAATCCCCGAAAATCTTCCGGTAGGACGACGAGGTGTAACGGTCTCCGTGACTCATCTTTGCTGAAGTCAGAAATAAAACTAAGGAGCTTAAAGAGCTTTGCAGGAGTTTATAGACTGACGGCTGCAGGTGGAGCGAACCATGCGTAACGTTATGCACGACGGTACACGACTGTGTCACATTTGTGCAGTTGAGAAAAATGTTGAATGGTATGGTAAGTCAAAGTGATGAAAGCAAACACTCAAGTAGGCCAAAATATTTGTAAAAACCCATGTAGGCCTAGTTATTTGTGTTAAAGATGCCATACATTCCTAGAGATCATATGCGTGCGTAAAGCGATGGAACCGTCCACCGAGGACATCCCCACTAAACATGGAACTCCCAATTAGTACTGCACTGTGATGCTGTGAGTCTGTTAGACATGGAGACATGATCATAATATGTCTGTGTTGCTTTAGTTGATTGTTTGTTGAATAAGACAGCTGAAATGACAATTATGAATGGGAACCTGAGTCAAAATCCCAGTGACGACATGTCTTTTTACCAACATAACTTTGTTTTTAATATTTAATTTATTTAGTTTTTAACAGATGCCACTGTCAAGCAAAGATAAGTCTGCGCGCCACAGGGAGCGTGTCAATTCACACCCTGCAGCAAGAGCAGCGTACCTTGCCAGGAGAAGAGAAAGGTTTGTTCTCAAATGTGGAAAAACAATGAATTGATATGAAACATTAAATTGATAAAATTAAAAGTAATACTATTTATTTTCTGTGTAGGTAATACATTTTTCTTTACATTACATTAAAACAAAAGTGGATAGTAGGCCTATGCCATAGATTTATAAATGATACTGTTTGTTTCAGCTATCAGAGAAGAAAGCAACAGGGAAAGATGCATTATGTTAAATCAAGTGAACTGCAAGACAGAGAGAGAAAGAAGCAGAGAGAGAAATGGAGGGCTGCAACCAGGGCTTACCAGGACAGAAAAAATATGGCAAACCCAGTATTAGACCTCACACCGCCATCTATGGAGGAGACACTTCCACCAGTTCTCCTTAACATAGTTGTAGTTCCAGAGCCAGCAGAAAACGTAGTTCCAGAGCAAAACGTAATTCCATTGGACCCAATAGTGAATGATGACTTTAATCCACCAGTGGTGTCCACGCCAGTGAAAGATGAGAAAAGGAAAACTTCAAATCAGAAACGCTGCACAAGACTGCAGAGGGAGAAGAGCGCGCTTAAAAAACAAGTGTTGTATCTGAGGAAAAAGCTAATAGAAATGAGAAAACAAAGGAGTGAGAGGATGTTTATAGCAAGGCAAAAGCAAGGTCCAAGTGGAAAGGTCAAGCAAAAGGGACAAGAGAAATTGTTTACAGAGAGAAGGCAAGCTGTTATACAGTTTTTGACCAGAGATGAAAACTGTTTTCTTTTACCAGGGAAAAAGGATACTATCACAAAAAATAAACTGAAAGCACAAAGAAGAGTTTTAACAAAGCCTCTTACTGAGCTTCATACACAGTATCAGACAGAGGTAGAACAGCATCTATCCATGTCTTATAGACAGTTCACTCGAAACCGGCCCTTTTACATCACAGAGCCAAAGACCAGGGACAGGGATACATGTGCGTGTTCAGAGCATGAGAACATTTGGCTGTTGGTGAACAAACTGGCAAAGAGAGGGCTGCTGAAGACCACTAGTATCTCAGAGTTAGTGGGAATAATTGTGACACTAAAATAAAGCATGCATGGATCGAGTTTGTCCCAAGTGCTGCTTTGAAGAGATTGACATGCCTAACACAGAAAACGGCGATACTGTCTCTTGGGAACAATGGGAGAGAGTTACAACTACAAATGGAGAGAAAACATTTGCCAATGTAGCAAAGCAGACACACACAGGGACACTAGACGAATTAAAGGAGCTGTTCCGACAGAAACTAGAGGCTTTAGCCATTCATCAGTTTAACTGGCTCCAACAGGCCGAACAGTTCCGATACATCAAGCAAAATCTCAATGAATTTGAGGCAGTCCTCCATACTGACTTTTCGGAAATTATGCGTGCAAATTGAGCACCGAAATTCAGGCGTATCATTTTGGTGGAAGCAGGAAACAAGCCACAATACATACTGGTGTGCTGTACACCGTTGATGGCAACCAGTCGTATGCAACGCTCTCCGACAACCTCACACATGATGAGCGGGCCGTCTGGGCACATCTGGAGCCCATACTAAAAGAGCTACGGGAAACCCACCCAAACGTTACGGCACTGCATGTGATAAGTGATGGACCGGTCACGCAGTACAGAAATAAAGCAAATTTCTACTTCTCAGTACAGTGCCATTCCTCTGTGGCTTCAAATACGTGACGTGGAATTACTCCGAAAGATCCCACGGAAAAGGCGCGCCAGACGGCATTGGTGGTGCTGTGAAGAGGGAGGCTGACCGCCATGTCCTCCATGGAGGCGAACTTCAGACTCCTGAGGATGTGTTCAAGATTCTGGTTGAGAAGTCTGGCTCTAGCGTGAAACACTACTGGATAAGCACAGACAATATAAAGAAATATGATGAATTAATTCCGGACAAACTGATGACTGTGAAGGGCACCCTCAAGATCCATCAATTTCTTTCCTCACAACCTGCTCAAATAACCCACTGCGAGGTTTCATGCTTCTGCACCCATTCAGAGATGAAAACATGCCTCTGCTATCAGCCTAGTAAGGTCGACCTGCAAGACACCACATGCCTTACATCAAAGCCAGAGCAGGAGAGTCTTCAAGACTTAGATGGCAAATTTGTAATTGTGACCTATGATGAACTGCCATATGTAGGCCAAGTCCTAGAAGTTGTGGGAGAAGAGGTCAAAGTTAATGCCATGCATCAGTCAGGGGATAAAAATGTATTCATGTGGCCACAGACCGTTGATGCCATCTTTTACTTTAGGCATGATATCCAGGCAATAATATCAGAGCCTGAGCCAGCAACCTCTCGCTTCTCCAAGTTGAGAAAGGAAGATTGGGAAAAGTTCCAAAGCAGCTGGGGGTTAAACAGGAACATGATCAATAACAGTTTTATGTTTTCTAGTGTTCTGCTTATATCCTTGCTCCTTGAACCTTTTGGGTCCTAAGTTCACAAGTGAAGTTCATAAGATGGTTGTGATTTTTAAAATGGCATATTAGAAAAATGAATATGACAATGTTGTGATATGATATGAAATGAAATGAAATGAAATAGGAAGGCGACTGAAATTCCAAAGCAGCTGGGGTTAAGCAGGAACATGATTAATAGAATCAATAGGACCAGTTTAACGTTTTCTACTGTTGTGTTGATATTCTTGTTTCTTGAACCCTTTGGGTCATAAGTTCACGAGTGAAGTTCAGAAGGTGGCTGTGATTTTAAAAAATGGCATAATATTAGATAATATGACAATTTGTGAAATTAAATGAAATGGGGGGGGGGGGATGTTGCCCCCACTGAATATGTTCCATTGTAGCAGTTTGTGATTTATGACAATGTAAAGTACAGTTGAAATTAAATGGAAATGAAGCATTGTTGTGAAAAAGGCCTAAACGTTATGGTCATTGAAATGATATAAAAAAATGAAAATGTAATCAAAATGTTTTGAATGAAGGAAACTGGAATAAAACATGATTTCACTAAATATTTAGCATGCAATTTATTGGAATTGCAAAATAAAAGGTATTTTAATGCCAACCTAATATGAGGACTTCCTGTCATTTGATGCGACCATGCATCATGTGGTGCGACCAGTAATAGCTGTAATTTTCAGTAAATAGAAATGTAGTATATGAATTCATTGACTGAAATTGACTGAAACATTGTATACTTGGATAAAATGTATTCTTTGGATATTTTTATTCGTTTCATACATATTACAGGAAAAAGTAGTACGCTAATGTCATACAAGAAGGTGACTGTTGTATTGGAAAACAACAGAAAATATAAATAATAATAAAAATCTAAATTAATGCCAACATTTTGATTTTATACACTTCATATTACTCAGAACTTGAGTGAATATTCCCATCATGATTCTAAGAATTTATTTAATTTAAGGTTTTTCACAGTCGCACCACATTACATTTTTTATGGTCATGGCCAATTCATGTGCGTGAAAAAATACTAAGATCACTTAATAAACATGTTAAACATAGATTCATGCATAACTGACACTGTGTATGTTCGAAAAAATACAATAGAAACTATTGTTTATTATATTTTAAAATTTGCCTCTTGAAAATCCTTATACGTCATTGACCCAGGTACGGTTGGAGCTGAAGGACGGCGAGGCGACACTCACCCAATGTGAATCTGAGGGAAGAGTTCACCTAATCATCCGGAGGACCTGCTGGCCGATCTCCTCAATCAGCTCCAACTCCAGAGAGAGGGCAGCGGTTGGGGCCATGAGAAAGAGCTGATGCAGAAGGAGATAGGTGAGTTAAAAGTTCTTTTGGCTGAACGTGTCCCCTCCCCACCCAGGGAAACAGAGCATCTGAGATCCCAACTGGTCAAAACCAGCAACAGGCTGCGAAAAGCCCAAAAAGATCTGGACCTGCAGTACTTCATTGCTGAAGACCTGAAGGTTGAATTGGAGCAGGTGAAGGGAGAGAAGGAGGCCCTGAAAAAGGAAGTTGAGAGTCAAAAGATGGAGCTTTGTAAGGAGAGACAGAAGCTCACGGTAAGTAAAACCAACGTGGAGTTAGAGTTGGGGAGCTTTCTGGAGATGGAGCGGGCTCAAGTTCAGGAGCTGAAGGATAAGTTGAGAAAGATGGAGGAAGCTCTCCAAGAACAGGGAAGGAGGCCAAGAAGATACGTGAAAGATCCCAGTCTTCCCGTACAGCCCGGCTGGATGAGGCTCTGGCTGAGCGTGTCCCCTCCCCACCCAGGGAAACGGAGCATCTGACATCCCAGCTGGAAAAAGCCCAAAAAGACCTGGACCTGCAGACCTTCACTACTGAAGCCCTGAAAGTCGATTTAAAGCACATGAAAGGAGAGATGCAGGCCCTTCTAAATATTGTGGCGAGGCAGAAGTTGAAGCGTCGAAAAGAGAGGCAGATCCTCACGGTAAGTAAGACTGCCAACGTGATGTTGGAGAGCCATCTGGAGATGGAGAGGGATCGAGCTCAGGAGCTGATGGATAAATTGAGTAAGGTGGAGGAAGATCTCCTAAAACAGGACGAGGAGGCCAAGGAGATTATGGAAAGATCCCAGGCTTCCCATAGAGCCCAGCTGGAGAGACAGGACACAAACAACAAGACCCTCATGGCTGCTCTTGAGGAAAAGTATGAACATCAGCTGGAGAGTGAGCGTGTCCTATGGCAGCAGGAGAAAACCACCCTGCTAGAGGAGAGCGACAAATCAAGAGCCTCCTATGTGGATCAGAATGAGGAGCAGAGCTTTGTGAGTGACTGCCTCCTCGCAGCTCTGAAGAACACTGAGCAGCAGCTGGAGAGTGATCTCAACCAGTGGAAGGAGGACAAGACATCCCTCCTTCAGGCCACAGAAAGCCTGAAGCTGACTCAGCTGGAAAAAGAGCAGGAGTGGGAGAGGACTGAGAGCACCTTGAGGTCCCAGCTGGTAGATCTTCAGAGCCAGATAATGGAAAAGCCAAAGAAGAAGAAGTGGTACAAAAAGCTTCTACCTGGCTGAGGAAGAGATGTATTTGTACTGGTATAGTATCTGTCTGTCTGTCTGTGTGTCTGTTTGTCTGTCGGTCTGTCTTTGTGTCTGTCGGTCTGTCTGTTGGTCTGTCTGTCTGTTGGTCTGTCTGTGTGTCTGTTGATCTGTGTGTGTGTATGTGTGTGGGTCTGTCTGTGTCTGTGCGTGCGTGCGTGCATGTGTGTGTCTGTCTGTCTGTCTGTGTGTGTGTGTGTGTGTCTGTGTGTGTCTCTGTCTGTCTGCGTGTGTGGGTATGTGTGTGTCTTTGTCTGTCTGTCTGTCTCTGTGTGTGTGGGTATCTGTCTGTCTGTGTGTCTGTGTGTATTTGTGTGTCTGTGTCTGTCTTTATGTGCGTGTGGGTATCTGTCTGTGTGTGTGTGTGTGTGTGTCTGTCTGTCTGTCTTTATGTGTGTGTGTGTGTGTGCATGTGTGTGCATGTGTCTGTCTGTCTGTCTGTCTGTCTGTCTGTGTGTGTGTGTGTGTGTGTGTGTGTGTGTCTGTCTGTCTGTCTCTGTGTGTGTTTGGGTGTGTGCATGCGTGCGGGTCTGTGTGTGTGTGTGTGTGTGTGTGTGTGTGTGTGTGTGTGTGTGTGTGTGTGTGTGCGCGTTTGCTCGCAGGGCGTGTGATGCGTCAGTGCAGTAGTGTTGGAGTAGTAGAGCTTGTAGTCAGTGCGTGCTACATGCTACATGCTACATGCTACATGCTGTATGTTGCTTCTGCTCGCCACTCTCTGCTTCCAGCTACTGCCACCGGACAGCCCTTTGTTTTCAGGGCTGAAAGAGGAGCCGAGTGTGTGTCGCCTCCTCTGCCGGTACATAGCCTCTCACACTGCCAAGACCTGGTACACGCCTCCCCGTGGCACACATGGGAACTGGTCCCTTGTGGTTCCAGGCTAAGTTGTACAGGATCTCGGAGCAGCAGTGGGCCCCAGAGACGTGGCATGCAGGCGCATCGGTGAGTAGAAACGCCCTGATGCCCGTCAACCACTGCCCCAGCTATGGACAAATAGCCCCAGCTATGGGTAAATAGTGAAGACCCCAACAGATGTTGGTGTGAGAACCACCACAACGCCTGGGAAGGAGGAACACGGCACCCCCACAGCCACGTGGGTTAAATCGGGAGGGTACAGCGGCTAAGGGAGAAAACCCTGTGGAAATGTGAGAAAATTGCAATTTATTCTTCACAATCATATAATAACTATTGCATATACACAAACACTAGCTCTAAAAACGATGTCCTGTTTGTTGGTGTGCCGGCCCTGGGCCTGTCCTACATGGGTACTGTGGTTTGTCTTGTTAACTTGCAGGTGTAGCAGAGGCGATGATGAGATGACTGTGATCACCTGGCCGGTCCTCCCAGACTGTTTAACCCCCGCCTGCCCGAGACCAGGAGGCTGCATTCTACCGATGGCGCACCAACATGTTTTCTCTCTGTTAACTACTGACAACATGCACCTCACATTCTCCATCACATCCATCCACCAACATTCATCACTGATACTGACAATCACACCTCATCGTGCTCTTGTTTGCATCATTATTTAATAAATGTCACTTATTATTGTCACGTTGCTGTGCATCTTCCTCTTTTATTGTGGCCTGTGAGCCGGTTTTCACAAGTTGGGGGCTTGTTTGCCTTAAGTATAAAACCAGGACCTTGTTTGTGGTTTTCTTTATTTAATCCTAGTTAGTTGCTGTTGAGACAATTTGGTTTAGTTGAGCTGGTCTATTGTTGTTTAAATGTTAAGTTGCACTACAGTCATGTGTAATATAGTTTGATGTGTAAATGAGGGAAACGCAAACGCTCATTTGCATCCTAAACCCCCAAAATATAAAATGGCTCAAATTATTTATGTTTATTATAATATACTAAATATAGTTTTTTTTTTAAATGCTTGCTACTAACCTAGCTCTGGGGAATAATTCCCCGGGGTCCTTATGTCCTTTTCGCCCAGCATGTCTCCTTGGATCAGGGAGGCTCCAAAATCATGTTAGCAGCTGTCGCCGTGGTCCCGGTACACGTCCTGCGATGCCATGTTACGTCCTGCTACGCTGTGCTGTGCCCTGCCACGTCCTGCTGGGCCTTGTAATGCCCACAGTGCCCTGCTATGCCATGAACTACTACAAAGAACTACTACAAACTACTATTTTTTGTGGCTGTTGTTGCCACTCTTCAATCTAACCCCAATCGGTCGTCAGACACCGCCTACCAAAAGCCTGGGTCTGGGTCTGGGTCTGTCCGAGGTTTCTTCCTAAAAGGAAGTTTTTCCTCACCACTGTCGCACTGTTGCTTGCTCTGGAGGAAACTCCTAAAACTGTTGGGTCCTTGTAAATTCTGGAGTGTGGTCTAGACCTGGTCTATCTGTAAAGTGTCTCCAGATAACTCTTGTTTTGAATTGATTCTATATTTTTTTATACAATTGAATTGAGGAATACAACCAGAACTACTTGCATGGAGAGATACCACTGGAGAGAGAAAAAATATATTTGGTATATATTTTGTTTGTAATTTGGGTGAACCAACCCTTTAACCCGTGTGTTGTCTTCACGTTCGGGACCCTCTCGGGTCCCTCGGGTCAAACTGACCCGGGACTTATTTGGGGTTTAAAAAACAATTCTGAAATAAAACTTTACTTCATAATCTGTTAACAAATATTGTCTTTATCTCAATTTCCAATATGTGTAGATAAGAGAATATTTAACGTTACATAATATGCCAATGTAAAAATGCCAATTTCTTCAGTGCTTGTTTCATTCTGTTATGATTTTGTTAGGATTGCTTGAACGCAGCAGGGATGGAGAGTTAGGCTCTGATTGGTTAGTTTTCGCACCCGATGATCTAGGTGATGCCGTCAAAATGTGCGTTAGCCCGACTCAGTCACTAGAGTACTAGTAGACATATTCATATTTTCCTTTTAAGGATGGCTTTACAAATGTTTAATATACCATTTTAAACTACATTCAAAAGTGTTTGAAGAACTACAACTGGACAGTGTGGAAGCCATTAAATAAGTAGTGAGTGTACTTACTGCTGCTCATTTGACCTCACGTGAAGAAGACTGGTCTCCCCGACAAGACCTGAGAGGACACAGCAGACAGATTCATGTCAACCTAAATCACCTGGAAGCAAATGCTAACTCCAAACCTGTTAGCTCGCAGTTTGACAGACTGGAAGACACAACTGATTTTTTTTTTTTTTAATAAGGAGCTTCTTATCCTCATTAAATACTTACTTGTTCCTTTGTCACTGAAGATTGCGCTGAATCCTTCATCAAAAGTTAAATTGACGTTGACACCTGGATTACAGGGAGGACAGATAAGATATTCTTAATAAAGTATCAACACAAAGATAAAATCTGCAACACAAGGTCAAACTCAAATGTTAGATTTCTGTTTGTGAACAGATTGAACTAGACAGTGTGTTAATCAGTTAGCTTTAAAACTGTTGGGATGTGTATTTTTCTAGCCGTTTCCTCCTGTTTTATGCTAAGCTAGGCTAACTGTTTCTTGGCTCTTAACACACAGACATGGGATTGATATCCATCTGAACATCTCCCTCTTGAAAAGAAAGTTAATAAATATGTATATTTCCCAAAATGATGTCATGACACAACAAGTATACAAACAGCTTCACACCCCCGGCTGTCAGAAGGCTCAACGCCCTCCCCCTTTCTCCCTCCCCTCCCCTCTGCCTCCAAGAACTCTGGACTCTGAACCCCCCCATCAGGATCAACACTAGCCACTTTATATAAAAGAAGACACTCAGGAACTCTTGCTTTTATATTGCGCATTTCTCTACAGTTTGATTTTGCCTTATATTTGCACTATTTAGAATTCATCACTGTGTTGTACATATTACTTATATTTTTTTATTTGTATATTGTATCTGTCTTTATCCTATATTCTTCATCTTTTATATTTGTTTTATGTGTCCTCATTGCACCGTGGGTCAGAGATAAAGATGTTTTTAATTGCTCTGTATGTCTGGCACATATTGTGTAATTAGAATAAAGTTGACTTGACTTGACACTCAAAGCACCCCCACGCAGTAAAATGAACCCGTGGCCCATCTTTCAAACCAAAGAATAGAGAAGTTCGGATTGCAACACACAGACGGGGAGTGTGACACTGCGTCGGACACAATCACTCCTACTTCTACCTAGCTACCTCTACAACCCATCGATGGGGGGGAAAGTTATCTTTAGATGAATTAAATCAGCCACAGAGCACAGAATACACTCTACCTAGTAACAATGTGTGTGCACCAAAGGAGTTTTTCTTCAGGCCAGCATTTTTTTTTAACCCTTGTGTTGTCTTACCAGAGAGTGAACTTGTTGTCCTTCGGGGTCAAAATTGCAAATCAACTTATTTTTTTCTCCAATGTTTTTGACGCTTTTTGAAACGTTTGTCACTTTTTAATAATACCTATTTTTTGTTTGCTAATAAACCCCCAGAAATTGTGGATTATTTGGACTCGTAGTTAAGCTCATAGGATGTTGAGTGGATTGCAGTTTGTTTCAAATGCTGTAAAATTGAAAAAAAAAAAAACACCTACAGTTCAATGAAAGTAATCATTAATTTTACGTGGCTTCCAGACAACGTACATCCACGCTTTCATGTTATTTTGGGGAAATTTGGTTAAAAGAAACCCATAATTCTGATCTACAAATTGGTCACATTTGACCCAAGGACAACACAAGGGTTAAATATTTGCAATGGGAGCGCGGCGTATTGACATAATGCAGCAGCTTGACGAGGCCCTATGTTCCTATCCTGTTTTTGTTTTCTGGTCACTGAGTGCTGATTAATGCTTTAGGTAAAACTTAACACTTGCACTCAACACTTTTTACCCAGCAGTCCAATCACAGTGGAGGGGAAACGGGAACATTTTTCCGCCACTGATATTCAGTGTCATAGCAACCACATGCAACCAAAGCGTCTAGGGCTCTGACACACCCACCCAACGGCCGACTGGAGCAGAAAAATCAGTCAGACTGACCAGTGTCCCCGAGTTGGTCAAAAAAAAACTTCCTCGGGACACACCAAAGTGACATGAGTGTACGTTCTGCGCATGCGCGAGACATACTACGTCTCCACGACAGAAGGCGGCGCTTATCTGTATTGTCGCCCAAACAATGACAAGCGGCAGGTGATTGAAACCAGACTGTCGTGGCGGCTCTTTTGGAATACAATCTCATATTTCACAAGAATAGTTCACATAAAAGTGTTTCCGAAAACATTTTAAGATAGAAATAGGCCGTGCAGTTGCTGAATCTGTCTTCATTTCAGATCCACAAAAGTCAGTTTAAAAGATTTGTCAGATTTTGAGAGTCACCCATCCCGCTCGCCATGTCCGGGTTAGCACTCCACTACTCTGATTGGTCATTGAGTCCGACATCCCGCCCTGCGATCTAGCAAGTCAGGTCGGACAAAATGAAGGGCGACGGACGACGGCCAAACACACCGACCAGACTCGAGTCACCGACCGGGTCAGGTTGGTGGGCCAGGGCCTTTAGCTAAAACAACCCCGCCTGCTTCCAAAGTTCTGCCAGCTGGACATTTCTTGTTTGTTTTGTGTTGTGGAAACTCTTTGATGGGCAAACAGCCTCATGACAGTAACACCAGCTTTTCTTCAACCAAAGAGAATTTGGTTGGACACGAGCACATGGACCAACCGACCCGGAGGTGTCAGCCCCAGACCAAGTCTGAAAATAGGACCTGGAATCGTACCTTTTGGTGTGCTGATGGCTCTGTCATTCACAGCTCCTTTGGGCATCACTGGAAAGTAAAAAAGACAAATGGTAAACAGGATGCTGTCACTCTGTAAAATAGAAACTCAATTAAAACTTTCAGTAAGTCTGATTGGTTTAAAAAATTAAAAAACGTGGTTTCTTTGTTCTGTTTTCTGTTAATTCTCCGTGTTTCCTCCCTGGTCGTGTGTTCTTGGTCCTGTCTTGTGTTCCCCGAGTGTCTGTATGTTCGGTTTCCTGTTTTATTTTGAAGTCTGGGTCTGTCTGGTCTTATCTCTAGTTTTACTTCCTGTGTTTTCCCGCTCCTGTGATTACCTGATGTTTTCTACCTGTTTCCCAGCCCTCTTGTCTTGTTACCCTGTGTATTTAGTGTTAGCTGTTGGCCTGTTCCTGTTGGTGTTTCTGCATTTTTCCCTTAAGTCGTTGTTTTCCCGTGAGTTTTTTCCCCAGTTTCTGTGTTCCTGGTTTTTGTTTTCTCTTTGGACTTATTTTTTTTTGGGGGGGGGGGGGGATTTTTGACTTTTCACTCATTTGGGACTTGTTTTTTTCCCTTGTGTCGTTTTTTTTGTATTTGTGATCCCAGTGCTGTTTGGACTCCTGTTAATAAATCTTAGTTACAAACTCTCTCCTGCCTTCCGATCTCATCTCTGCATTTGGGTCCTCGATTCCGTTATGTGTAACAAAACTAAGTGTTTATGATTATCAGATTGGGAATGATATGAAATTAATTAAATACACCTTTACTCACATTAAGATTTCTGTAACTTAAAAAAAATGCTGCATTGAGTGTCATGTAACCTTATGGCGGATATTAAATGCAGTTGTCTTCCCACCAACCCTCTTTCATAAATTCTGTGGAAGATGTCTACACACAATTTATATAATAACCTTTGATATTGTAAATATGTTAGCAAACCCATTAAAAAAAATTCCACTGGATTAGAATGAGATGATCCGTTTAATTCAATTGATTTGGTTCTTGAAGTGAAAAGCACCTTTAAATTCCCAGGGATGTTTGGTTTTTGTGTTTTGACCTCTGACCTCTGAAATCCTAACTAGAAGTTACACCGTTGCTGTACTCGTGAAAGTTCAGTTTTAACCTCCAGCGTCGTACCTGTTCGTTCCAGAGCGATTGACTGAACATGTTCCTCCTGCCTGGATCCGTACACACACACACACACACACACACACACACACACACACACACACACACACACACACACAGTTTGTTTATTCCCGCTCACTGATGTCATATGTATGCATGAAATAAATAAAGAGAAACCACAGGAATCTTACAAAGTGGAATGGGAATGAGTGTAGACGCCAATAAGTGCAATGTCCCTGATTCAACTGTTGCATGTCATACAATGTCTCACAATGTTTCCTGTCTGTATCTGCACTATAAACTAAGGGTGTCAAAATTCTCTAAATCCACAATTCAATTAGATTATTAAGGTCACTATTTGATTAGGTTTAAGCCAGTGTTTTCGGCACAGACGGCTACATTGTTGTTAGACTATCAAGTCTTATAAAATCTTATGAAAATAGTCAAGAACTAGACTTATAAAACTATGGAGACAAAACCGTTGTTTGTACCACGCTGTACACAATTTTAATCATTTTATAATTGGGCTCTATGGTAGGCCTGCACGATTAATCATCAATCTAGATTCACCCTGTTCACCGTTTAATTTTTAAATAACTTAAGATTTTTTTTTAATGACTTAAATTCTCATTTACTTTTACGAGCCCACGTCATCACAAACGGTACTACTTTCTTCCGTGAGTTTTAAACATAAATGGTATAAAAAAAAATTTAAAATGCTCCCTGCGCTGCAGAAGGCCATGGGATCCCAAAAGTGCAGCAGCAGGCTACCACTAAGCTACGTCAGTTTTTCTTTCAGAAGAGAAAAAAATTACTGGGACAATCGCAGATCTTCTTTACTTGATGTTCAATTTAAATTTGTGACACTCCTACTATGAACTATTTGGCATAGTCCTTTAATTAACTTCCTTGGTATATCCAAGCTGAGCCGTTACAATACTGAAGTCTGATTCAGTTTGAGCGAAATGTAAATTATTATTAGACACACAAAGTCACTGAACTTTGTGACCGACATAAGAAAATGGACAACCAGTGGTCATCAATCAAAGGCCAACAAAACCCTGCAGAGAGTCCTTGGTACTGACTAGCTGCTGGGATGGAGACCTACCTGTCAGTCTGTACCAGCCTGGCAGACATGGGGTGTGGACGTAGCAGCTGTGGTGTGGCAAAGGTAAAGGGGAGGAGGGGCCTGGACCTGATGGGAGAGCCCTGGACTGAACACTGAGGAAAGAGCAAAATCACCATTAAACCTTTACTGACTGTGGGGAACTGCGATACACTGGCCTACACTGTTACTGTAAGAAAAGAAAATCAATAATTCTTAAACATTATAAAAAATAATGCTTCCAGAAACAAAACTAAATAAATCACAATAGTGAATGTAATATTATCATGTATTGTATTTATTTTTCAGTCAATCTAAAAAGATGCTAAATACAGTACATGATTCACAGTATGGACCAGGATTGCATGCTTTGCTCAAGAGCCCATTGGCAGTACCCAGGAGGTGAACTGGCATCTCTCCGGCTACTACTACTACTACTTCGGTCTGTACAGGGACTTGAACCAGCAACCCTCCAGTTCCCAACCCAAATCCCTAAGGAAATGAGCTAATACCACCCATAATTTGTATTAAATCCATTTTTATTGCCGTTTTGTGTAGTACTTCTGCACTAAATTTTCATATTTGAGATAAAGACGTTTACCTTGAATATTAATTAATACCCCTATTTTCTTTGTATTTCTGGTTAGACTGATACCTTTTAAAAATCTTTGTCAAATAAAATTGGAGGAGGTTTCACCAGTCAATAAAAGCTAGTCCATATCTTACCCATGTCTAAATGGACTAGATCTGGAATCAATCACCTGGGCCGTTTCCATAAAATTATGATTAAGTGTTATCTTGGTCAAGAGGTTTTTTGGTTTTGATTATTTTTTCCGTACTTATCTAGACCTGGAAATGACTAAAAATCAAACTCCACACTTTTCCATACTGCGTAGGAACCCCGTATTATAAATACACATTGTGTATGTAGTGTGAACTGACCTGTGTAGTTGGAGGCCTGGCGTCTCCTGTCAAGCTGCAGTTGTCCATCTGCTTCTCCATCTCTTTCTCCTTCTCAGCCATCTTCAGAGCAAACTCCACCTCAACTGCCAGCTGCTCATCTCCAGGGAAAAAGTCCTTTACCTTGTTACTATGTTCTTGCATGGTCACCTGATGGGAACAACGGCATCATGGAGTTTAGTTCCATCATCTTTACTGCGACTATAATTGCCACTGTTCATCGTACCCCCAACCTGCACCGTCAGACACCACCCACCAAGAGCCTGAGTCTGTCCCAGGTTTCTCCCTAAACGTTAGTTTTTCTTAACACTGTCACACTAAATGCTTGCTCTTGGGGGAATGACTGGAATGGTTGGGTCTTTGTAAATTAGAGAAGGTGATCTAGACCTACTCTATCTGTAAAGTGTCTCAAGGTCACCCTTGTTATGATTTAGTGTCACACAAAGGTTGGGTGCAGCCTCAAAAGAGCTTTTTATGCTTCAGGGTAAACATATATTTTTCAGAACTTTCCCTCTTTTTTTGTGACTCTTGTGTCTACAACAGTAGAAGTAGATGCGGCAGATGAATGGAAATAAAAACATAACTCAACCTGTCTTGTTGCTGCATTGCATTCATACATCTAACGCATTTCAACACAGTAGTCCTGCCTACAGTGGGGAGTATTTGATACACTACCAATTTTTCAGGTTTTCTAACTTACAAAGCATGTAGATGTCTGTAATAAAAGTCTAAAACAAAAATCCAGAAATTCACATTGTATTATTTTTAAATTATTAATTTATTTGCATGTTATTGCATGACATAAGTATTTGATCACCTACCAACCAGTTAGAATACCGGCTCTCACAGAGGTTTTTTTTAAGACACCCTCCTGTTCTCCACTCATTACCTGTATTAACTGCACCTGTTTGAACTTGTTACCTGTATAAAAGACACCTGGCCACACACTCAATCAAAAGAATCCAACCCCTCCACAATGGCCAAGACCAGAGACTTGTGTAAGGACATCAGGGATTGGACTTTGGAAATTGTAGACCTGCACAAGGCTGGGATGGACTACATGGAAGCAGCTGACCAGCTGCTGCTGGGTCTAACGTTAGCGGTCCGCTGATCCACTGCTGCTGGATTAATCAGATGAATATGCAGAAAGCATCCACATGTCCATGCTGTGGTCTTACCTGAAGGTAGGACATGAGGTCTCGGAGCACAGGAGAGCGTTTCTGCTCCAGCAGGCTCTTCAGGCTGATGATGAGAGGAACTGTGTTCTCTATGAAGGCCTTCTTCTGGACCTGTGGATTATAGCGGTTATCTCAATTTGTATTGGTAGCAGACCAATTAGCAAGCAAGCGAGCAAGCTAACATTAGCCAGCAGCCAAAACCCCAATGTCACAATACATTTCACATGTCCCCTTTCAGATGTTTTCAGCACCGGGGGGGGAAAGGGGTTTGTTATAACGTTACTCAAGAGTCTTGGCAGGTGCGGGTGGCTGGCTTCCGTGGCGGGGGAGATGTCTGATGGCCGACGTTGTGCAGTAGATCTTCCCTCCTCTTGGAAATATCTCCCCCTTCACTTGTTGTAATTATAACTGGTTGTTTTGGGGCCTAAACATAGATGTCGTTGCCGGAGGACTGTTACCTTTCGTTGACTAAATTTAACTGTAAAGACAGCTAAAGGTGAATATTACCCCCCCCCCCAGCGCTGGAGTTTGTGTTGGCTGGGATTCAGATTGCTGTAATGATAATAGCTGGGCACTAGCTGGCTGTGGGGGGGGGGGGGTAACGTAAACTATGTGACCTGAGGCACTCTAATCCCATATCCCACATGCTGGATCAATCAATATTGAAATGTATCAATAAAAGAGACACACCTCTGCTGTAATACTATGCCGTGAAGTGGCATGTCATTAATGGAAAAAATGATGCGTGTGGCAGGAAAAAAAAAAGCTGTGTTACGGGTACTGAGTAATTCTGTATAATTGTATGATTTAAAAATATTCTTTAATGTATCATATGGTGTATAATCGTGCTTTGATGGAAGTCAGAGTAACTAGTAGGGGTCTGAATCTTTACTGGTCTCATGATTCAATGTTGACATGAATCAATTCGAAATAACAATGTGTCACCCCGTTAATATTATCACATATTGCTATACATGGTAATCATCACCAAATTTAAGCAATATTTCCTCTAGGGGTGTACAATTCGGAAAATTTCACGATTCGTTATCGATTTTTAGGCTCAAGCTTCGATTCGAAATTGATTTTATTCAAAAAAGATTTTTATTTAAAACAACGATTCACAGTATGTAAAGGTAGTTACTTTTCCCACGGGATAGTATACACGCCGTTACAAAATGAAAAAATAATAAAAGTATGAATAGATTTTTGGAATTCCATGAATCAATTTTAAAATTGGTAGAGCTTTAATCGAATCATGAATGTGAATTGATTTCTTTTGCACACCATTAGTTTTCCATAAATGACGTCCTTGTAAAAGTAATGGATAAGTAATTGATTACAAGCATCTAGGGTTGGGTACCGAAACCCAGTTCCACTAGGTAGGAGTCAAGCAAATTTTGGTGCCACTTAATTGTGTCAAAATATTTTCCCTCTGTTGCTCCGAAACGGACGTAAAAATATCAGACTTTCTCTGTAGTCTACCGTTACCTAGATACCGTAAATGGAGGAAACTTTTAAAATTCCATATTTTTCCTCTGGGCTCTGGTTGGACTACAAACTCAACATTTATTTTGTGGTTACTTATTAAAAGTGTAACTGTTATTTATTGTTAAATTTTTGTAGTTGTGTGTTAGGGGACTGTAGGTTTACTAATTATATATTTAAGTATTTTAAAACGTTAATATATTGTTACATTTAAATAATTTTCAACTTTTAAAAAACACTATAAAAGAGCCTTTCTTTGATGTCATTTTTCAGTTTTTCAAGATTCGGTTTAGGAATCAGAATTATGTTTTGGCATCAACATCATAAAAATCCAAACATCCCTAACCCTACCAGTAACTTGGCAAACATTGCTTACCTGCGACACCACCTTCTTCTGTGCAGCCTGCAGGACAACCTTAGCCATAGTGGCCATGTTCTCCTCCTCGGGTTCCTCCCCTGAAGCACCCCCTGCTGGAGCAGATACAGCCTGCAGCTTCATCTCGTTCAGACTCAAGATGTTGAAGGTCTCAGATAAAATTTCAGCCCCGTCTGCATCCAAAGGAAGCTCCTCGTCCGCAAAGCATGCTGGGATAGGAAAAGAGGTTACACGTTTTTATTTAATTTTTCCTAGGAGCAAATTGGTGGTGGTTAACGGTTTAGAATTCAAAAAGAAAATGTGTCCAGATGCCCGAAGATGTTGTGTTCATTAACAAACTTCAATATTCTGCACATTGATAGCTGTGTTGTAATTCTGATTGAACATAAGGCTCTAAATCACATTCAGTCTCGTTTTAAACTGCTGTGTGGACATTTACATTAAATGTCCAATGACATGGTGCTCTTTCGATGCTTTTATTTAGACCTTAGTGGTCCCTAATGCTGTATCTGAAGTCTCTTTATATAGACCTTAGTGGTCCCTAATACTGTATCTGAAGTCTCTTTAATATAGACCTTAGTGGTCCCTAATACTGTATCTGAAGTCTCTTTATAAAAACCTTAGTGTTCCCTAATACTGTATCTGAAGTCTCTTTTATATAGACCTTAGTGGTCCCCTAATACTGTATCTGAAGTCTCTTTTATATAGACCTTAGTGGTCCCCTAATACTGTATCTGAAGTCTCTTTTATATAGACCTTAGTGTTCCCCTAATACTGTATCTGAAGTCTCTTTTATATGGACCTTAGTGGTCCCCTAATACTGTATCTGAAGTCTCTTTTATAAAACCTTAGTGTTCCCCTAATACTGTATCTGAAGTCTCTATTTATATAGGCCTTAGTGGTCCCCTAATACTGTATCTGAAGTCTCTTTTATATAGACCTTAGTGGTCCCTAATACTGTATCTCTTCCCAAAACTCAGCTTTGGTGCAGAATTCCAGCCACTAGAGCCAGTCCCACAATGAGCTTTCCTCAGTATGTGCCACTTCTGAATCTGTAGCTTTTGAGGACTTTGCTCGTTTGAAAACCATGATGTCTCTCTCTCATGGGTGGGCCAAATTCCCTGGGTGGGCAAAGCAGAGAAAGGGGAGGTAACCTTGCCCCTTATGATCTCATAAGGGGAAGATTCCAGATCAGCCCATCTGAGCTTTCATTTTCTTAAAGGCAGAGCAGGATACCCAGGGCTCGGTTTACACCTTTCACCATTTCTGGCCACTGGGGGGGCATAGGCAGGCTGCAAAACTCATAAAGTGCCTTTTTCATGCCATGGGACCAGTTCATTTTATCACAAATCATCACCAAAGAAAGAAAAACATTTTGACCACACAGAACTGGAAAAGGAATTGGTGGTTTTATGCATGAGAACGTTCTCTCAATCTATACACATGTTCACCTAAAACGGTCTGGTTGATCTTGATAGTGACGTTGAAGCGCTGGGTGTCCGTGAAGTGCTCCAAAAGAAAGCGGTAGATCCGAAAACGCTTCTCGCGGTGCTGAGCTCCTTTCAGCGAAAATTGAGCCTTTTCTCTGCATAGATTTAAAAAATTAAAATTAAAAAATGAGCAAAAAAAACAAAAATAATATGTACAAAAAGTGTCATCTGGGAAAATAATCAAAGTAAAATGAAGTCAAATGTGAACTAGATGACAGAAACAACATCCACACAGCTTCCTACCTCTCACTTTGAGGGAACTTGTTGTAGGACTTGTGTTTGTTGTAGGAGTTGAAGTGAAAGATGCACTCGATGAAGTGCTGGCTGAACATTTCGGAGTTCTTCTTCAGCAGCAGGTGGACCAGGCAGTATTCACACAGACTGGGACAGGAAACAGGAGGCACATAGGTTTTATGTTATGGTGGATTTCTGTAGGTGCTGGAAATTTCAATTTCATCCCAAAAAGATTAATAAAGAAGTATAAGTCTGTAAGTCTAAGCCATATTAGATCAGAGCTGTGTGTGTTCGCTCATTTGTTCATGTGAAATGCCTGTGGAAATCAGAGTATGCACTGCATATAACACGGTATGACTGGAGAATAGATGTGTCCTATAATCTTTGTCTTGGACATTACAATGGTAAAAACTGTCACTGTGCTTGTTGTACATTATAGCTAAACCCCAAAAAATAAATACACATATGCTCCCTAAAACAGGCTGTTCTCATAAAACATTCATACATATATTCTAGCTACAAAAACTAAAGCACTGTAATTCATATGTATTTAACAAATGTATTGCCGTATAAGAACGCTGTGGACTGCGTAGGGAGGTCCCTAAACTTAAAGTTGCTCAAAGCGAAGTTGGGTGACGTCACTTCTTGTTGACTTTTGAAGTATTGTCAAACAAAACGGAGGCGAGCTCGCCCCCCCACCACCCCCCCTGCTGCCGACAGAGTTCTTGCCACCTTTCAAAAGCTTTTCCGATCGGACTTTGACTGCGTTCCTTCTCCTTTCCCTCTTCTTTGTTCTATTTGTTCATCGGAACGTCGTCTCTGTGGTCGTGTATCGGCCATAAAAAAAAATTAGTCGTCGTCTCGGACAGCTCTCCTCTCTACCATCCAACTTTTCTCTCTATCTCATTTGTAGTCAGTGTTCCATTATCTTTATTGTGACTGTTATTGCCACTGTGCACCACAACCCCAACCTGCACCGTCAGACTCCTCCTACCAAGACCCTGGGTCTGTCCCAGGTTTCTTCCTAAAAGGAGTTTTCCTCACCACTGTCACATCAATTGGTTGCTCTTGGGAAATTACTGGAATTGTTGGGGCTTTGTAAATTAGTGTGGTCTAGACCTACTCTATCTGTAAAGTGTCTCGAGATAACTTTTGTTATGATTTGATACTCTAATTAAAATTGAATTAAAACACGTTAAGTCCTAAGATTGTTTTCTTATATAATCACCTTTTTATCTATGCAGTGTGATTTACCTGGCGATGGCAGGGACTGGGTCAACCAGCGCCACCATGAAGCGAAAGAAGAGGGAGCCCTTCCATTTGACGAATTCCTCCTAGAAATAAATAAGAAAGGCAATTATAGATAAACACTGAAAACACACCCTGCTTAAAGATTCCCAGAGTAGCATGAAGGAGGAATGCAGAGTCGATCGATGATGACCCAAATTTAGTTGGCATAACCCTCAGGCTAATGTGGTGTTAAATTGCAAAGGAATAGTCTATACAATGATGTCTTACGTCATGTGAAAACAAGCCATTTGAGAAGGGCTCTAACGATACACCAAACCCATGATTCGGTTCATATCACCATTTTTGACCCACGAGTCGATGCAAAAAAAAAGATATTTTTATTAAATGATATTTGAAAAACCTGTATGAACTGAACACCAAAGAACAATATTAACTATGCAAATTATTAACAATATACCTTAGTAAAATCAATAAATAGCTGTTGAAAAACAAACTCCATTGAGGAGATGATTCAAGCATCTTGAAAATTCTTCTTTAATCAAGTTCTCTTACATTTACAAAGAAAATGAAATGGCTACTGTTTCACAGTACGGGGAAAGGTCTGAAATTAACACTCGCCAAATGCGGGAATAGGCTGACACACAAATGCATAAACACTGGCACACACACCAGACACTACTTTCTATTTACCTTCTGATTTGCTCAGTAGCCGAGTTGTAAGGTGGTTGTCTTTCTAAGGCTGACTTCAAATTGCCGCTAGCGTTTGTTGGTATATTTAGTCAACTGAAAAAAAAAAACATAACTGTTGTATTTGTGGGTGCAAAACAGCTTTGGACGTAATTATATATGTTGATACTAAGGCTGGGCAATATATCGATATCACGATATGAGACTGGATATGGTCTTAGTTTTTGGATATATCATAATATCGTAATATGATAATATGATAAGTGTTGTCTTTAACGGCTACATTACAGTAAATTAATGTACTTTTCTGAACCTACCAGACTGTTCTAGCTGTTCTATTATTTACCTTTACCCACTAAGCGATTAAATTATTTCTGGAGAATATTTATTAAAAATGTCATTGTGTAAATAACATTTTGTTAAAGCACCAATAGCCAACCACACATTATCGTCACAATATCGACACTGAGGTATTTGGTATTTGATTTTCTCCATATGGCTCAGTCCTAGTTGATATCATCCCCTTTCTTTCTTTTTTATAAAACTAAATGAAATCAATTTTTTAAACTATAAACTAGTGAAGAAGAATGTGTAGAAGAGTTCCCACCTGGAGCAGGTTGGTCAGCATGATGAGGGTCTGCTCCCTGATGACAGCCTCATTGTCCCGCAGACACCAGAGATGTTGGGGATATAATGATCCACGATGTTGGTGTATCGAACACACAGGTCACACATGATCACAACCACATTGTTGCGCACGGCAACCTCTGTCCCAACCTCAAGTTCTCTGGCAAACACCGGCAGGTACTTTTGGACGAGATCCTCATGCTGCAGACACAGTTTACCTAAACCAGACGCCAACGGAGAGGAAATGTTAAGAGAGGATTGCTTAGAGGTTACTGTCCAAGTTAGGTGTCATCTTGGACGATGTCACCCCCCACTCCATGACGTATGAGTCAAGCACAGGAATCAATGGGCCTTGGACCTATTTCACTACTGTCAGCAGCTAAAAGCCCATAATTATCATTTCTGTGCAATAATCATTCAATGTCAAATACTGTTGTTTACTTGGGCATTAATACTGTACATTTAAACCAATGTTCTTATTTATACTCTTGCATTTTGACACACTAATCATAGATCTAGGCGTTTTTTTAGAACAAACATAGGTATCCGTTGTGTTGTTTGTCCATTTGCTTTTATAAATGTAAGCCATAACAGGTTTTAACCACACTCTCACATGCATTTTATATTTCTTCAATGTGAATTGTATTTGTGTGTGTGAAATAAAACAAAAAAATGTAACCCAATTTCTACCTGGGGATCAAAGTATTACTGATTGAGATCTTTGAAATGTATGAGACAGCAGAAATGCATTGAAGTTAAGGCTATGAACAAGGTTTCTCATAAAGGAGGAGGCAGATATAAACAGAGAAGAACAGGTTACCTAAAGCAATGACTCCGTGAGCTCGGACTCTGGTTGGTAGAGAGTTAGCTTTGAACTGGGACAGAGGCAGTGATGCTGGCAGCTCATCCCCGCACTCTGTCAATGACCAACACAAAGAACAAGGTAGCCATGTTACCAACAAAGTACAGAAATCCTAACAAGGTTTTAGAAATAGCCATAACAGTGTTTTTCCAACAGATTTTTACACAGTAAATGCTTAGTAGCTAATCCTTAGCTGCTTAGCATGCAACTTGCAATTTAAAAACTTGTGTGTGTGTGTATATATATATATATATATATATATATATATATATATATATATATATATATATAAGATTAAGTTGCGTTTCTGCTTTCTCCCACGGTTTCTCCTGCCAAAATACCCCGGATATGGCCGCTGCCATCTTGCACATTTGAAACCCATACATCCGCCGGACATAATTGCAAGTCAATCACAGACGTTTCACCCTTTTTTTGTAGCTTCAAATTCATTAATGAAAACCAAATTTTAAAGAACAATTCACACTTGAACAAACATCAGCTTAATTAGAACTACCCATTTTTTGGAAAAATGTATTTGACATTTACTTTGATTCTTTAGTTTGGCCCATTTCCCATCCTCTAACAAGGAGGGGGTGGGGTCTATGACCTGTACTGCAGCCAGCCAACAGAGGGTGATTGAAATGTTTTGGCTTCACTTTTGGGGAGCGGTTAGACGGTCCATCTTTATATACAGTCTATGCTTTTAACACATAACTTGTTTTTTTTAAACTGGATTTCCTGTATCATATTTCATTGTCCTCCCACTACCTCAAAAAACACGTCCCCACCAACATATCCCTTGGTGTTTAAACGCAGGGCAGTTTTTAGTCTGAATCCTGGCTTAATATAACTCAACCTGGGCCATATCAAGACTTTTAAATGACTTGCAAACACCTGACAAGATTTTACCACAATTGCCTGTAATAGAAGTACACCTGGTAACAACCCGACTCTCAGCAATTCTCATTCTTCTAACCTCCAAACCAGGATAACACTATTGCAGATTCTGTAAATTTAAAAAGCACAGTATCTGTTAGATGTCCATCCTCCCTACCTGCCAGTTTGTCAGAATGTGTTGTGAGGACAGATTCCACCAGCAGCACCGTCCTCTTGCCAACCTTGGCAGGACAGTGAAGTGACGCCACACCCAGAGTGTGGAGGTGTTTTACCTAGAAGAGAGAGCATATTCAGTTAGATGACAAGCACAGCTATCCCGCACCTGAGATGGTGCAGCACCCGAAAAAATAAAAGAGTGAATCCACAAAAAGAAATTGTCAGTCGAGAACATAATATACTTAAAGTGGACATATCTACATTGTTGTTGGTCAGATTTTTCATGTTAAATGTGGCCAAAACTTAACTTAAAAAAATAAAAGGTGAACGTATTTTAGAACACTCACAACTCCTCAGTGAAAAAACGTTTGGATTTCCTACTGTTCTGAACACTCAGGTTTCAGTTTTTTTTCACTCTACGACTGTGTTACGCAACACTTAGTCAAACTTCTGCAATTGGTCATTGGCTCAAGGCAGGCAGGACTTTTTTGTTTTTTGTTTTAGATAATTTGGTGTTAACATTGTTGCATGTAGCTGCATACTAACGGAAGTAATATATGTCGCCTTAGCTGCCAATGTTGTTAAATTCTTCCCAATTCCCATCACTTTTTATTCTGAAACATTTTGTTCTATAGTATTTGGTTTAAAAGCCTTTATTGGTGATTTTTTAGATACAAATTTCTGCTTTATACTCCTTTGCAGTGGCTTCAGCTGCTACTAGTGAAACAAAACTGGAGCAGTGCAGAGATTCGGAGTTTCAAGGAAACACGCGGGCCAATCAGAGCAGACTGGGCTTTCTCAGGAGGGGTTATTAAGAAGCAGGTCATACAGAACGTCTCATACAGAGGGTGAATACCGTGTAGCAGCCACGGGCAGTATGAGTAACAAAGTGTTTTTTGAAGATTAATGCATGTAAACATGTTCTAGTAGAATCACAAAGTACAAGTATGAATAGTTCAAAAGCTGCCACAATTTTCATTTATTTCTTTTTATGTAAGGCCCAAATTTTAACAGAACTTTTTCCAAACTATGGTCTTTGGTTTACATTTTGCATCTAACATTTTCAATTATGAAACGATGCACAACAAAAGCTTGATTGCAGTGCTCCGTTATTTTATAGCAGCAGTTTTAAAGTGAAAAGATCACCAACCTGAGTCTCTTTGATGTTTTCACTGCGGCCATATTGATAAAGAGTCACTAGAGCAGCACAGATCACCTCCAGAGACAAAGTAAAAGTCTTCAACCAAGACATCAGATCATCTAGAGAGACAGACACTTGTTCATATACAGAAGACCGTAAATTGTGTCAGAAAATGCTTATGTTAAAAAAATCTTTGTGATCCCAGCTTAGCTGCTATATTAACTGGCATGTATAAAACTAAGTGAACTTCTTTCAACATTATACTCTGTACACTAGACTTTGTCGCTAGATTTAGCAACTTTTCAAGCCCCCAAAGCGACTTTTTTTTCACAAAAGTGACAAATCTGGTGACTTTCTGTAGAAAAGATGGCAGTGTTGTCCTGCGAGCAGCCCCTCCCCTCTCTGCTCTCTCCTCATGTGCAGCGGCACTGCGCAGGCAGGTAGAAGTGAGGGGGGACAGGTGCGGTGTAGCTACGAGACAGTAAAACCTACTAAATGTAATGTAAAGTCAACTAAATGTAAAGATAGGTTTTTCATGGGAGTGACAGTGTGTTTTGACCCATTCATCCACTGTGATCTCCTGCACAAGGCTCTTTACATTACTAATACCCCTTTCACCCCCAGGCCTCAACCAGGATTGAACCAGGGAAGACTGCGTGTTTGAATGGGTTACCCCCTCGTTGATTTACTCAGCTTACTTACCACTTTCCCACCAACGGCTCAACCAGGATATAACCCAGGTTGAGAACTCAGCTTCACAACCCAGGTTGTGAGATGGGTTGAATCAGGGTTGATTTTAATGTGAATTGAGCATGACGTGGGTCACTACCAGGAGGAGGAGCATGACGAATTATATGATTGGTTGGAAATGACCAGGAAGTGGGGGCAGTCGTCACCAGTCGCCGCACACTTTGAATAAACAACATAAATTTTGTCTCACTGCGCTTTACTGGGTTTTCACCATAGACTGTATGAACTAGGATTTTCACAGGCAGCTTCAACAACAGCAGAGCGAAGCGGTTCAGTTCATTTCCGAATAGCAAGCTGTGACTACAATGTGAGGACTGGCTCAGATGTGCTTGAAACTTTCATGGCAATAAAAACTTTGAATTTGAGAGATTATGACATTCCAGACTCATCCTGTAAATTTTCCCATCATCCCACACTTGATTTACTTACTAACTATTCTGCTCTTGGTATCTTTGTTCAAATGTTTGGCGATGTCTCCCATCACACACAGGATATGACAGCAGTTGTCACATTTACATCCTTTGAACTAAGAGCAAACGAAATGATTAAAATCATCTAGGTAACGCTGAATTCATATCTGAAGATAAAACATGACCTCAATGTAAATGTCAATATGTATTGTGTGTCCCTCTCACCTGACCATGCTGTCCCAGGCATCCAGGATCTTCCCATAGGGCAGTCTGGGGGACGAAGCAACACCCTTGGAGAGCAGCAACCAGGCCCCGGCGGCGTGATCGGCGTCAGTGTGTGAGATCAGGTTAGTGATGAAAGTCTGTGTGAACTTGTTCTATTTGGACCAGATGGTGAAGGCCCTGCTGAAATACCGGCTGCAGACAAGGACAAAAAACAATAGTAGCAAGTAGCAACAGCAGTGGGGTGTGATCGTTTCCCCAGCAATGACACGATTTGAAGGTCAGTAAAGAAGTGAGGAATGATTGAAATGACTGCTAAACGTTTTGTGCTAATATTCAGTTTTCATTGTGGTTTGACTAGTTTGAGCAATATAACGATATGCAATATAAACTATACAAATTGGCCTACGATAGCATCAACATGCATTACTTGGCAGCTGTGTGTGTGTGTGTGTGTGTGTGTGTGTGTGTACACAAGTGTGCTGAAATGTGCTAGGCTGCAGGTAAGAAACTTTGTTTGAAATATGTTTTTTACGGTATTAAAGTACCTGTGCATCTTTGAAAGTGTAGTGCCTTTTAGAATGGTTTACACTAAAGGAAAGAAACCCAATACTTTAAGCTTTTTCTTTGTTAAAGTCTCTGCAACTAGTGTACTTGAATTTTATTTATCTGCAACATTATGTAATAGGTTTATCAGAATACTGTAAATGTTCTCAAAACTACGTTTCTTTCTCTTTAAAAAATAATAATACATTTAGCAGTTTGGCTTTCCTTAGGGTTATGTAACCTGGACTGAAATGGGTCGTGACATATATTGTTATCGCAAGAGGCTGCAATATATATTGCAATATGGATTTTAAGGCCATATCACCCATCCCTATTCCAATCTAAATACAAAAATCTAAGTATTTAGTATTTCACATTTCTGCTTTTTTCTTCTGCATGACCTGTTCTTATTTTGTATGTACACAAATGAATGAATGACTGTAGTTTTCCCAACCTGAGGTTCTGGCAGTCATGACAGAGCAGGGCTAGCAGGTCCCAGGTCAGCCTCTGACTGGCATCCAGGTGGCGACTGGCAGAGTACGGTTTGACCTGGCTTAGCAGAACTTGGTCCAGAGCCTCCAGGGCCTTGTCCTGCACAGAGTTTTCAGAGTCTACCACAGCTGGCACCACGCCCTGAAGCCATGCCTTCTGCACCACACTGCACTCTGGTTTAGCCTGGTGGTCAGAGAAAACAACACACATTTTCTTTTTTTTAAATGTGTATTGGAAATTCTGTAAGACGTTTTCTTCTCTTGTTACTAGATTGTTGGGAAAAGTAATCAGTGTGCAAAATGTTGTGTCTCAGAGCTGCTGGTTGAGACTTACAGTCAGCAGCTCTCCTATACACTGCAGGGCCTTCTTCTTCACAGAAACAGCTGGGTCTCTGCACCGCTCTGACAGTATAGCCAGGTTCTCCCAGCTCATGGGGATTACGTTGTGTTTCAGGAGACCCACAAGGGCCTGTGGAGGGACGGCAGAGCACAGAGGTTAAAGATCATCTAGGCATCTCTTTGTATACTGCACAGAAAGCTAGGGTGAAACTCATATACTGGTGACATAAGTATCAGTTACTGTACTTATCATTATTCGGATTTGAAACATGAAGTCGTCTGGTAAAACTCAGTTTCCAATACCTGCAATGCTGATTTTCTCACGTTAGTCTTCAAATCTTTTACACGCTTCAGGAGAAGAGCCAGCTTCTCTTTTGCTGCATCAAAATATATAATAACACACCTCTTGTCAGACTTTGAGTGTATAAATACCTACACAAGCTTATTAACAATTCCTGCCCATGTATTTACGAAATGCCATCCAATACTCAACGCATTTAATTAACAATCATTTGAATGGTGGCTGAGGTCGGTTTGTCTCACCGTCACAGTCGGAGACGTCAGTGGTGCTCATCTCCACAGTCCTGAACGGCAGAGTGCGGTAGGTTTTCTGACTGTTCTGGGAACCTCCTGAAACATACAGTCATATCTATAAAACACCTTTCAAACAACATGCACAAGACTGAACCAGCCCAGGGTATCAACCTGTTACAAACATTTATAAAGGCACTTAATGGGGCCTGCCTGTGGGTAAAGACCCAGGAGCCGATGATTCACAGCAGAATTCTTTTAAGAGTTTTGCAACTGAAGTGACCAAAGCAAGGTATTGTTTATCTGGGTATCTTATTCCCTCCCGAGTTAAAAGACCTAGTTAACGTTAATTTGGATCCAGTATTTAATAAAATCTCTTGTGATGTTAATAGATGGCTGATTCTCAATCCCACTTAAGGGTACTAGTATTGCGATTTTTTTTATGGGACACCTGGCCCTACTCGCTAAACATGCCAGAGAGCGTACTGTACTGTCAAACTGTAACTCTGTGATAAAGAAACAAGAGTGTACCTTCTGTAATTTCACCTTCCAGTACTGTCTGGGTTCCAGCTAAACAGAGAAAGTAACAAGTTACTTTAGTGGAAATGTGTCCCCCAAAAACAGTTTAAGATGCAACACAGCAGCTCTAAAAATATGCAATTTAAAGCAATGATCTAGTCAAGGAGTTTCAGACCTCTACTCTTTATGTGGTTATGGTGCATGTGTGGGGATTGTGATTGCTTGGATGTGTTATAACTGCCCCCTCTATTCAGCTTTGGCTTCTACAGGATTACCTGTGACATCAAACTGTAGCCATAACCCTCGTAGCTGGAGAGCATCTGGACAGGATGCACAAATCCACAGTCCCTACAATACTGTTCTGACCAACATCAGAACAAACTATTAAGTAGCTAGCCGCCTATATCTGAATGTCTGTTCCTATGATGTGATAAATTACAAACAAGGTGAAGTTGACATACAGTATATCCAATACTTATAATGTAGAAAGTAAGGGAACTCTCCAGGTTTTTGTTTTATGTTGAAGGCAACGGTCTGGTCATTACCGGACAACAAAAACCCAGACAAACTGTGCAAATTAGACAAACTGGGCTCATGTACACCTATCATATTGAAACCAAAAATATTGTGCGCCCTTGGCGGTGCTTTTTGATATTGATATATATATACGTTGAGATATATATTGTGCAGTGTATCTTAAAACAGTTGGGTTTAAATCAGTGTTGTATATCATTGTCATGTTTGCATTATAGATTAAGGAAGAGGTCCTAATCAACTAGAGCATGTACAAAAACCTGCGGTAACCATATATAAGGTGTGAAGTGTGAACCATGACAAAAATAGAAAATACAGACTACATCAACATGTAGCGGTGACAATGGGACTAGTTACCTTTGAGTGTCTGGAGTAGTTAAACAGCCACTTGATGAAGCAGGCATGGTCTGTACTTGCCATCTGAGACGTCAGCATACCCACAGCCTGGGCTCCATGGCTTCGAAACTCACTCTTCTCCACCATCTAAACATCCACAGCAGAAACACTATAAGCTATACGGATGCATCAGCATAGTGGAAAACAGGAACCATCTGTACTGTCATGTACGAAATTATTGGCACCCCTGGAACTTTTCAAGAAAATGCACCATTTCTTCCAGAAAAGTGTTGTAATGACAAATGTTTTGGTACACACATGTTACCTTAAGTGCATTGGAACAGCACAAAAAAGCAGAAGAAAAGGGCAAATTTGACATCATTTGACACAAAACTCATAAAATGGACTGGACAAAATCATTGGCACCCTATTAAAACTGTGGGTAAATAATTTCATTTCAAGCACGTGATGTTCATTTAAACTCACCTGTGGCAAGTAACAGGTGCTGGAAATATGAAATCAAAACTGAAGCCAATTAGAGTGTATAAAAGCTGGCTCAACCTTTGTGTTGTGTGCCTGTGTGTGCCACACCAAGCATGGAGAAGAGAAAGAAGAGCCAGATTGTCGACAAATATCAACAATCTCAAGGTTACAAGTCAATCTCCAGAGATCTTAAAGTTCCTTTGTCCACTGTGCGCAATATAATCAAGACGTTTACAACCCATGGAACTGTGACAAATCTCCCTGGACGAGGACAGAAGAGAAAAATTGATGAAAGAATGCAACGCAGGATAGTTTGAATGGTGGATAAACAACCTCAGTCAACTTCCACGCAAATTCAGGCTGTCCTGCAGACTCAGGGTGCATCAGTGTCAGCTCGAACCATACATCATCATCTGAATGAGAAGAAGCGCTATAGTAGGAGACCGAGGAGAACCCCACTTCTGACACAGAGGCATAAAAAAGACAGACTGCAGTTTGCAAAAATACCTGAGTAAGCCTCAATCCTTCTGGGAGAACGTTTTGTGGACAGATGAGACTAAGGTAGAGCTTTTTGGCAAAGCAGGACATTCTACTGGTTAAAGAAAACAGGAAGAAAAGAAAAAGAAAAAGAGGCCTACAAAGAAAAGAACACAGTACCTACAGTCAAACATGGTGGAGGTTCAAGGATGTTTTTGGTTGTTTTGCTGCTTCTGGCACTGGGTGCATTGACTGTGTGCAAGGAATCACAAAATCTGGAGATTATCAAAAGTTTTTGGCCCATAATGCAGGGCCTAGTGTCAGAAAGCTGGGTCTGCGTCAGAGGTCATGGGTGTTTCAGCAGGACAATGACCCAAAACATACCTCAAAAAGCACCCAAAAATGGTTGGAGACAAAGCGCTGGAGAATTCTGAAGTGGCCATCAATTAGTCCGGATCTAAATCCCATAGAACATCTATGGAGAGATCTCAGAATTGCTGTTGCGAGAAGGCACCCTTCAAATCTGAGAGACCTGGAGCAGTTTTCAGAAGAAGAGTGGTCCAAAACTCCAGTTGAGAGGTGTAGGAAGCTTGTTGATGGTTATAGAAAGAGATTGGTTTTCAGTTATTTCTCCAACGGGTGTGTAACCAAATATTAAGTTGAGGGTGCCAACAATTTTGTCCAACCTAATTTTTGAGTTTTGTGTAAAATGATGTCAAATTTGCCTTTTTTCTTCTGCTTTTTTGTGCTGTTCCAATGCACTTATAGGTAATAAACATGTGTATACCAAAACATTTGTCATTGCAACACTTTTCTGGAAAGGTTCCAGGGGTGCCAATGATTTCATCCATGACTGTACATGGCACACATCAAACTGTGACCTGCAAAGACTTCTATAAATAGCCATGGATGGGACTGCTATCGTAGCTTTAAGAGATAAGCAGTTGACACAGACTCTCTGAACTTTACACAAACAGGAAGTGCATCACTGCTGAGTGTTTGCAGGAGGATTTACCTGGAAGCAGATATGCTGCAGGAGGATATGCAGGAAAGGCAGCGCCAGGTCTTTCAGCTCATCTACAAGATGACTGTAATCACAAACACATAAATCACGTCCAAAGTCTTATATTGCTTGTAACATTGTCTACAATTAAATGGCTAGAAATTTATCAAATAATCAACAAACATGAGATCCTGATGTGAAGGGATCCTTCCATCAACAGAAATAAAGGAATTATTAGGAGATCCATCCATCCATCCATCTTCATCCGCTTATCCGGTATCGGGTCGCGGGGGCAGCAGCTCCAGTAGGGGACCCCAAACTTCCCTTTCCCGAGCCACATCAACTAGCTCCGACTGGGGGATCCCGAGGCGTTCCCAGGCCAGGTTGGAGATACAATCTCTCCACCTAGTCCTGGGTCTTCCCCGAGGTCTCCTCCCAGTTGGACGTGCCTGGAATACCTCCCTAGGGAGGCGCCCAGGAGGCATCCTTACCAGATGCCCGAACCACCTCAACTGGCTCCTTTCAACGCGAAGGAGCAGCGGCTCTACTCCGAGCTCCTCTCGGATGACTGAGCTTCTCACCCTATCTCTAAGGGAGACGCCAGCCACCCTCCTGAGGAAACCCATTTCGGCCGCTTGTACCCTTGATCTCGTTCTTTCGGTCATGACCCAGCCTTCATGACCATAGGTGAGGGTAGGAACGAAAATTGCCCGGTAGATCGAGAGCTTTGCCTTCTGGCTCAGCTCTCTTTTCGTCACAACGGTGCGATAAACAGAATGTAATACCGCACCAGCTGCTCCGATTCTCCGACCAATCTCACGCTCCATGGTCCCCTCACTCGCGAACAAGACCCCAAGGTACTTAAACTCCTTCACTTGAGGTAAGGACTCCATCCCTACCCGGAGAGAGCACTCCATCGGTTTCCTGCTGAGAACCATGGCCTCAGATTTAGAGGTGCTGATCCTCATCCCAGCCGCTTCACACTTGGCTGCGAACCGATCCAGTGAGTGCTGAAGGTCACAGGCCGATGATGCCATCAGGACCACATCATCTGCAAAAAGCAGCGATGGGATCCCGAGCCCACCGAACTGCAACCCCTCCCCGCCCCGACTACGCCTCGATATCCTGTCCATATATATTACAAACAGGATTGGTGACAAAGCGCAGCCCTGGCGGAGGCCAACCCTCACCTGGAACGAGTCCGACTTACTGCCGAGAACCCGGACACAGCTCTCGCTTTGGTCATACAGAGATTGGATGGCCCTAAGAAGGGACCCCCTCACCCCATATTCCCGCAGCACCTCCCACAATTTCTCCCGGGGGACCCGGTCATACGCCTTCTCCAGATCCACAAAACACATGTAGACTGGTTGGGCATACTCCCAGGCCCCCTCCAGGATCCTTGCGAGAGTAAAGATCTGATCCGTTGTTCCACGGCCAGGACGGAATCCGCATTGTTCCTCTTCAATCCGAGGTTCGACTATCGGCCGAACCCTCCTTTCCAGCACCTTGGAGTAGACTTTACCAGGGAGGCTGAAAAGTGTGATACCCCTGTAGTTGGCACACACCCTCTGGTCCCCCTTTTTGAAGAGGGGAACCACCACCCGGTCTGCCACTCCTTAGGCACCGTCCCAGACTTCCACGCAATGTTGAAGAGGCGTGTCAACCAAGACAGCCCCTCCACACCCAGAGCTTTCAGCATTTCTGGACGGATCTCATCAATCCCTGGGGCTTTGCCGCTGTGGAGTTGTTTGACTACCACAGCGACTTCCGCCAGGGAAATTGACGACAATCCCCCATCATCCTCCAGCTCTGCCTCCACCACAGAGGGCGTGTCAGCTGGATTTAGGAGTTCCTCAAAGTGCTCCTTCCACCGCTCTATTACCTCCCCATTTGAGGTCAACAAAGTCCCATCCTTACTGTATACAGCTTGGATGATCCCTCGCTTCCCCCTCCTGAGGTGGCGAACGGTTTTCCAGAAGCACCTTGGTGCCGACCGAAAGTCCTTCTCCATGTCTTCTCCGAACTTCTCCCACACCCGCTGCTTTGCCTCTGTCACGGCAGAGGCTGCAGCCCTTCGGGCCCGTCGGTACCCTGCAACTGCCTCCGGAGTCCTCCGGGATAACATATCCCGGAAAGACTCCTTCTTCAGTCGGACGGCTTCCCTGACCACCGGTGTCCACCAGGGTGTTCGTGGGTTACCGCCCCTTGAGGCACCTAAGACCCTAAGACCACAGCTCGCTGCCGCAGCTTTAGCAATGGAAACTTTGAACATTGTCCACTCAGGTTCAATGCCCCCAGCCTCCACAGGGATGCACGAAAAGCTCCGCCGGAGGTGCGAGTTGAAAGCCCGTCGGACAGGGGCCTCTTCCAGACGTTCCCAGTTTACCCGCACTACACGTTTGGGCTTACCAGGTCTGTCCAGAGTCTTCCCCCACCCCCTGACCCAACTCACCACCAGATGGTGATCAGTTGACAGCTCTGCCCCTCTCTCACCCGAGTGTCCAAAACATACGGCCTCAGATCAGATGAAACGATTATAAAATCGATCATTGACCTTTGGCCTAGGGTGCTCTGGTACCACGTACACTTATGAACATCCCTATGTTCGAACATGGTGTTTGTGATGGACAATCCATGACTAGCACAGAAGTCCAACAACAGACAACCGCTCTGGTTTAGATCAGGGAGGCCGTTCCTCCCAATCACGCCTCTCCAAGTATCTCCATCATTGCCCACGTGTGCGTTGAAGTCCCCCAGGAGAACAATGGAGTCCCCTACTGGAGCCCCATACAGGACTCCATTCAAGGTCTCCAAGAAGGCCGAATACTCCGAACTCTTGTTTGGTGCATACGCACAAACAACAGTCAGAGTTTTCCCCCCCCCACACCGCTGGCGTAGGGAGGCGACCCTCTCGTCCACCGGGGTAAACTCCAACGCAGCGGCGCTCAGCCGGGGGCTTGTGAGTATCCCCACACCCGCCCGGCGCCTCACACCCTGGGCAACTCCAGAGTAGGAGAGAGTCCAACCCCTATCCAGGAGTACGGTTCCAGAACCGAGACTGTGCGTAGAGGTAAGCCCCACCAGATCTAACTGATAGCGCTCCACCTCCCGCACATGTTCCGGCTCCTTCCCCCACAGAGAGGTGACATTCCACGTCCCAGAGCCAGCCTCTGCTGCCCGGGTCTGGTCCGTCGAAGCCCCTGACCTTCGCCGCCACCCATGTGGCAGCGCACCCGACCCCTTTGGATCCTCCCACAGGTGGTGGGCCCATGGGCTGGAGGGAGAAGTGCCACGTTGCTTCTTCGGGCTGTGCCCGACCGGGCTCCGTGGCAAACCCGGCCACCAGGCGCTCGCTCACGAGCCCACCGTCTGGGCCTGGCTCCAGACGGGGGCCCCGGGCTTCCACCGGCAGGGTCCCTCTATCCCTTCCTTGATATTCCATAAGAGTTTTTGAACCATTCTTTGTCTGGCCCCTCCCCTGAGACCTCTTGCCATGGGAGACCCTACCAGGAGCACAAAGCTCCAGACAACACAGCCCTCAGGTTCATAGGGACACACAAACCTCTCCACCACGATAAGGTGATGGTTCCCGGAGACAATTATTAGGAGATGGAGTTGCTTAATGTCACCATTTGTACGTTATTCTTTTGACAATTGCATTGTAAGACGCAATTGTGGGTACCATAAAGAAATGATGTTGAAAAAATACAACAATTCTACATTTCTAGAGATTAGTAACATCTAAAGACTTGTATGTGGTAGCTATATTGATAAAAACAACAGATGGCAATCAGCATTCTACAGCCATGCAACAAACTTCCTGTGATGAACAAGTGCATTTACATTATTGTAATAAACAAAACCTCAATTTGCTCATTGACATTGTTTCAAATTAATATTGTAAGCCAGTTCTCATCTAGTGCCACATTGTTTTGCCCTTTTCCTTGAAGTCCTGTGACTTTAGTTGCTACAGGGGGTTGTAACCCCCTTTGTAAATTATAGACTGTGGTTTAGACCTTCTCTATCTGTAAAGTGGCTTGAGATACTGTACCTCGTTATGATTTGATACTATAAAAACAAATTCAATTCAATTCAATTTTCAACATCTTCACTTGGTTCCAATTTCAGCAACATTGCTATGCACCACATTAAAATATTCACAGCTAAGTCTAGTTGATCAAAACAGATGTTCACCAACAAAATGGATGGCCTGGTCCATTTGGTGGAAAGGATGGCTTGGCTGGGTACGAGGAGGGAGGGCTTCCCCTGTTTGCCTTTATTCATCATCAGGATCACGTAGAGAAGCTGGTAGAAAACCCTTCGCAGAGACTGGACAACAGAAACACCGGATTAGAAATACCCCTGTTTTGGCAGGCATTAACACTAATAATATCTTTCTTCTGAACCTGTCTTATGAGATCCTTTTGAATACTTTTATCAGAGGAAAGCAGCTTGCTAAAGATCTGCATACTTACATACATCATACATCATACTTCAGACTGAGCTTCTGAAGTGAGACATGAGAGGAGAGGTCAGACGTGAGAGGATGGAAGGATGTTGGATGACACAAAGAGAAAGAAGAAATAATGAATGATTTCTTTGTGGAAATTGGGCTTTGCAGCAGTAAATACTCATAAGATACAGGACATATAAAACAAAAAATCTTGTTACATCCTAGACCATTTCAAGTGGAGGGGCCAGTCTGGGGCCACATGCGACTTTAGGGCTACCAAATAAATTAAATAAAAGTGTAACATACTACCAACCCTCCATAGGTTGGGTTCTACAAAAGACTAACAATACACATTTAATAATATATTCATTCAATGTTGACCGACATTTTATTCATCACTGCACATGAATAATACTCTTTGGTGATAAAGATGGGGTTAGAAATGTATGTATGTATACACATGAAAATATATATATATATATATATATATCCACAATTAGGAGGCTAAAGAATTGAGGCTTGTATAGCAATGGAGACAACCTTTAAAATGCTTATATTTTGCACATTTTCAGGTTCATAATTGTATTTAGAGGTTATATCAGAATATGTTGACATGGTTTAATTTTCAAAAAACATCATATTTTGTTGTACTACTGACAGTACCTAGGTAAGGACTACTAGCCAGTCAGGAGCAGAGTATGAGGGCCCTGACAGTACCTAGGTAAGGACTACTAGCCAGTCAGGAGCAGAGTATGAGGGCCCTGACAGTACCTAGGTAAGGACTACTAGCCAGTCAGGAGCAGAGTATGAGGGCCCTGACAGTACCTAGGTAAGGACTACTAGCCAGTCAGGAGCAGAGTATGAAGGCGTGCCATGCTAGCAGGCAGGCGAGCATTATAACCTTGTCTCTGAAGTAAAGGCTGGACTACAGTAGAGCTGTTTGGATGGTGAGCCCCCTTGGGGGGGGGGGACTTTTGGCTTTTCACTCTGTAAACCTATAACATGCACAAAAAAGATATATAACACAATAAAGGAAAGGGAAAAAGCCAAAAAGCATAAATGAGCACTTTAAAATTAAGGAGCAGTTACCCCCCTTCCTCCCCTCCTATGGTTTACCTGCAGCTCGTCCTCATGTTGTTCCTTTCTATCAGGATGCGGTTCTTGTCCGGCTCAGCTCATCCACCTGCGAGCGTAGTTCTATCAGCTCCTGCTGGTAGAGGTGAGCCACGCGGGACGGCTCGCCCTGCTTCTGCCGCAGCGCCACCAGCTCCACCTCCAGCACCTTGTTCTGCTGCTCCAGGTGGCGCACTTTATCAATGAAGACGGCGAAGCGGTCGTTCAGGCCCTACGCAACGGGACAGACACGTATTAATCATCACCCATCCTCCATAGAGGTGGAATGAGACAGGCAGGAACCACTGGATTCACTTCACCTTTAACCCTTGTGTTGTTTACCCGTCAAAATCAACACTTTTGTTGATGGTTTTAATCGTTTTTAAGTTTTCTTACGTTTTTGTCCCATTTTTTCCACACTTTTGACGTGTTTTTTCAGTATTTGTCTTTTTTTTAATGTTTTCACCTAATACTAACTTATTAACTTTAATTTTACAGTTTTTTTTTTTAATTTATGGTCAATAAACCTCATTTATAGGAATTTATACCTAATGATTGAGTTAGAAAAGCAGAAAATAAGAATTATTGAGACTAAAATTAAAGGAATGGATGTTGATGGATAATCACAGACTGGAATATGTCAACTTTTACTCAATACTATTTCAAAACCACTTCAATTTGTTTTTCAAATGCTATAAAACTGAATAAAACACCTCAAAATTAATGAAAGTAGAGATTTGTACTTGCCAAAGACCGTTGTGGAATCAATCATGTTATTTTAGGGAATTAAAAAAATAACTGTACAACTAAAGTAAAGGAGTTAGTGTTACGTAGTGTTGAAACCGTTAAAAAAAAGTGACATTCAAAAAGTGTTGAAAAAAGGGGCAAAAACGTGATAAAAAAGTTTTAAAAAATTTATAAAAAGCATCAACAAATGTGCTGATTTTCAATTTTTTACAGGAAGAACACACAAGGGTTAAACTGGCACACAGAGAACAAAACCTCTTCTCAACACATTTTCTGCAATCCAAAATGCAAAATCCAATTTTTTAATGCACTGACCACGGTTTTCTGCATAAGACAAAACAACCTGACATAAAGTCCCATGTTTGCCATTTCAAAACGCTGCCATTCAAAATGACACTACATGAGCTGATTGGCCAGTGTACTGTATGTCCCACCTGGCCAAACACCTCAATGGTTAACTGTTACCTCTTAAATTAGGAAGGAAGCACTATGAAAAGAGTTCAAAATAATAAATGTTTTAATAGCATGTGTGTGTATCTGCAAATATATCTGTGCATGTGAACAAGCTGAAGAATTTTCTAGAATTGTTTTTACAAACTATTTTAGTATTATAGCAAAGCATACTGAAGATGAGAGTGTGTAGTTGGTTGGTAAACTCTGGTAATGTTAATGAAGTGTGTGCTATTTGGTATATTTGATTTTAATAATAATATATGTAGTTTGGGTTGCAGTGCTTCATTTTGCAGGATATATGAGGTATTTTGCAGTTTGTGTGTGTGGTTTTGTTAATTATTGAAGTATTTTGATAAAACGAGCCTATGTTTGCAAAATTATGTTTTAGCAATTGGCAAAAAAAACCTGCAATATAGTACTAAAACGTGTCTGGAGGATATGATCTTTGAGTGGTAGAAGGGCCAGGCCACCTTTTGCAAGATTTGTAAAACAATTGTTGCTTACATCATAGTAAAAACAATTACAATGACATTAGTTAAGGGCTTCATAAAAGTCTGAATGAGTTATTTTCATCTAAACTGATTTAGTCCAAGGACACCTGAACGAGTGTGAAGTGAATCAGTCAGAAATTGTGCACCGGATTATCTGGGAGGAGTGTTATAAAAGTTATTTTTTTAGGAAATTAGTTTCAGCCCGTCACACATACCTGCAGCTGCTCCTTCTCGTTAGTTCTAATAACTTTGAATTCATTTTGACCACGGAGGTCTGGGTCAAGTCAAGGGAGTCACTGGGTACCGGAGAGTAAGAGGTGGAGCGGCCGATCCGTCTGTACAGGCTCAGGGAGGACCCGCAGTTGCGGGAGCCAGCCATGGCCCGGAGCCCCGGGGAGCCCGGTGAGAGGCGCTGCCCATGCGGGAGGAGGCCACGGGGAACTTGGGAGAATCCCCGAAAATCTTCCGGTAGGACGACGAGGTGTAACGGTCTCCGTGACTCATCTTTGCTGAAGTCAGAAATAAAACTAAGGAGCTTAAAGAGCTTTGCAGGAGTTTATAGACTGACGGCTGCAGGTGGAGCGAACCATGCGTAACGTTACGCACGACGGTACACGACTGTGTCACATTTGTGCAGTTGAGAAAAATGTTGAATGGTATGGTAAGTCAAAGTGATGAAAGCAAACACTCAAGTAGGCCAAATATTTGTAAACACCCATGCAGGCCTAGTTATTTGTGTTAAAGATGCCATACATTCCTAGAGATCATATGCGTGCGTAAAGCGATGGAACCGTCCAACGAGGACATCCCCACTAAACATGGAACTCCCAATTAGTACTGCACTGTGATGCTGTGAGTCTGTTAGACATGGAGACATGATCATAATATGTCTTTGTTGCTTTAGTTGATTCTTTGTTGAATAAGACAGCTGAAATGACAATTATGAATGGAAACCTGAGTCAAAATCCCAGACTTTCATATTGCATGCTTCTTGAAAGCAAAACAGGCTATAATGGGATATGGACCTGGCTATAACTCTATGGATTTTAAGTAAATGCACAACTATCTGTGTTTATACACTAATTTTTGTAGGTGAGACATGGAAAAGCAGTTTTAGAAAAGATGAAAATATATTTGTGCCCACCAGGAATACAGGTTGGAGTGGTTTAGTGATTTGAGTTATTTGTATGTGCAGTGGTCTAACCCACGTAAACACCAAGTGAAACGACATTTTCCACACTAGAAACATGATATAACTGTAAAATCATACTGTTTTAGCTATAAAATGGAAGAATCATCATGCATGATATTTCAATAACCGCTTCATACGCGCTTCACGATGACGGACATTTACGCAACAATCTATGTCTAAAATAACACCTAATCTAAAATAACACCTTTTGGGAAACCATCCATGATATATAGTGAAATATTAAAGTTGTGGGAAGTTTATATGGCTTAAACTGTATGTTACATACTTCCGTCCCCCATGCTGTTTCATTCGTCCCGTCCAGGAGGGACAGATGAACCATTACGCACGGCCCACCTTTGCTGTAATAACTCCTGAACGGTTTTGTTCAAATCCGAAAATGCAACTGGGTTTGACAGATGACAGGTGTAGGTTGCTAGTGACAAAATATCAGCTTTCAATGTGATACGACAGCTTTGTAAATTATGTTTAATAAAAAGTGTTTCAACGGTTTCTAACATGCAACATGGGAAATTATCCCCAGCCATGGAGCAGGTGAGTATGGAGTAAATGTAAATCATTGGCTACAGTGTTGCATGTAGTCAAAGTCAAGATCATGTTTATTGTTTTACAATCATCTACATAAACATTTTATGTCGATGCACTTCTATATATTATTATTATTATTATTATTATTATTATTATTATTTTATTTTTATTGTGATAAATGCACATCTTAAATAATAGGTAGTGGCTGAGTGCACATGGTGAGTGGAGTTAGAGAAAATGATGGCCCAACTGATGCATACTTGTGTGTACTGCTCATATTTTTCCTTTCCATATTTTGTAAAGTGGTCTTTCTGCCATATTTTAGGAATCATCAGAAATTATTACATTTATACTGTATATTCAATCATAAAAAAACTGGTGTCCCATAGCAACAATAGAATGAAAGATAGAATGGAATAGAATCAATAACCATAGGGACTAAAAAAAAAAAAAAATACATGTTGTTGTCATGACAACCCACTGAATACTAGACCCAACTTGAGTTCTGACACACATTCACTCAAACAGCAGTTTGTATCAGAGACAGTCTGACTTTGACAATCCAACGGTGCACATTGCAACGAGAGAAAAACCACTGGAAACATGGAATTCAACACCAGAGAGAATCAACCAATCGATTTCTACCTCAGTTACCTTGAAGAACAGGTGGGTCAATGACGGGACGCCTACATTTTCTGTCCGATCGTAGTTTCTTGAGCTTAAAAGTTCAAAATGTCATAATAATTCACCATGTTTTAGTAAAATCAGTCCCCTCCATGAAACCATATGTTAATTTAAAAAATAATTTGGAATTACGTATGTTTTATGTGCTTAAAGCAGAGATCTTCAACAGGGGGTCCGGGACCCCTAATATTGTATTGACATGAATCCAACATATATGATTAGTAGAGAAAAAAACATTGGTCATAAGCACACTGGCTTATAGGTAAGTTAGTCACTAAGATCCACAGATATTAACATTAAACGTGATTTAGAAAATCATGTTTCAACAAATCAACAATTCTTATTTTAATAGCTTAGTATTCTATGCCAAAATGTATTTATAAAGGCTTCAGGCCATTCCACATGTTATTGTAGACCCAGTTTAATATGCAACTTAATTTTACACAATGTAATACATTATTTTGCAATGGGGGTCCCTGCTCTGTCTCACTTTCTGTTAAGGGGTTCTTGGCTTAACCCTTGTGTTGTCCTCGGGTCAAACTGGCCCGTTTCAATGTGTTTTATATCAGAAATATGGATTTCTTTCAACCAAATTGCCCCAAAATAACATGGATGATTCCATACGTTGTTCATTAATGATTACTTTCATTGAATTATTTGAGTGTTTGATTTAATCTTATAGCATTTTAATTATTTTTAATGTTTTCTAAACAGTATCCGGACTAAACTTTGACATATACCCATCTGTAATCCACTCAACATCCTCTGATCTTAACTATTAGCCAAAATAATTCATAATTTCTGCCTTTTGAACTAAAAACTTAAGTGTAATTTGATATAAATGAGCATTGTTGACTATGAATTCCAAGAATAGTGTAACATCTATCATTAAACCAGCTCAGGTTTTTAAAAAATGCACCAAAACCATGGAAAAAGTGACAAATAAATCAGAAAAAGTGACAAAAAGATGGGAAAAGAACAAAAAAAAAATATTTTCAATTTTGAACTGGAAGGACAAGTTCACAGTTATCGGAAAGACAACACAAGGGTTAAAAAACAATGAAGACCCCTGGCTTAAAGGGTTAAAATGTCATGTGGTGCGACCGTCCGACCATAACTGTTGGTTTTTAAACATCTTTAAAATTATTCTAAATCTTCCTAAATTTATTTTTTCTCCCTTTTGGCATATTTTCTAATGTGTTTGTAATCCCATATGAAATTTCAGATGTGTTGAACAGATATTTCCCCATAGCATGCAAACAAATATTGTCCGAACCTGTCTCTTTTATGAAATATCATGTGGCGCGACCATCAAGAAATTCCTATTTCGGGACTTTTATTTTGAATTCCACTGAGAGACAGGAATCTGCATCATTCACCAGTTAGCAGAGAGCACATGGAAGAAGCAAGCAGGTCTGTAACCCTCTCTCCTTTTTTTTAGAAGTAATGTTTGTAAGTGCTGGTATGCAGTTTCCATATTTGGATGTCATGCGGTATGACCTCAAAAAGAAAAAAAATAAAGTAGTGTATTTATAAATGTATATTTTGGTAATATACTTCAAGGTGACCTTATGTGAGAAACTAGCTAGTTTTGTGGCACAGGCTAATGCTAGCCCTAGAAATCTTGACAGAATGTAAAAATATCATGTGGTGCAACAATTGTAGATTACTTCCAATGATTAATATTTTATTTATTTATTTTTATTTTACCTTTATTTAACCAGAAAGAAAAACTCATTGAGATTAAAATCTCTTTTCCAAGAGTGTCCTGGCCAGGATAAGCAGCAGCACAAACAACAAGGTTGCAGACATATAACAAAAAACATATATCATGAACATAAAACATAAAACACTTTATGCTGTTAATAAATAGTAAGTAACAAGGTCATAAAATATCTAAATTTCAACAATAGTGAATAACAACAAGGATCGTCAGAATAATCAATCATAACATCTACAGCCATTTACAGATATACTGTACAAATTTACATTTTTGTGTATTTTCATGATTTTTACAAACAATTGATTAATTTTTAAAATATGTAGAGCAGACTTTATCTATTTATCTAGTTTTATCTAGATTCTTTTTAGCATTTTAGGGAGAAAGGGCTTAATGAAGTATACTGAGAAAAATACATACAAATAAGTGACGACATGTCTTTTTACCAACATAACTTTGTTTTTAATATTTAATTTATTTAGTTTTTAACAGATGCCACTGTCAAGCAAAGATAAGTCTGCGCGCCACAGGGAGCGTGTCAATTCACACCCTGCAGCAAGAGCAGCGTACCTTGCCAGGAGAAGAGAAAGGTTTGTTCTCAAATGTGGAAAAACAATGAATTGATATGAAACATTAAATTGATTAAATTAAAAGTAATACTATTTATTTTCTGTGTAGGTAATACATTTTTGTTTACATTACATTAAAACAAAAGTGGATAGTAGGCCTATGCCATAGATTTATAAATGATACTGTTTGTTTCAGCTATCAGAGAAGAAAGCAACAGGGAAAGATGCATTATGTTAAATCAAGTGAACTGCAAGACAGAGAGAGAAAGAAGCAGAGAGAGAAATGGAGGGCTGCAACAGGGCTTACACGCACAGAAAAAATATGGCAAACCCAGTATTAGACCTCACACCGCCATCTATGGAGGAGACACTTCCACCAGTTCTCCTTAACATAGTTGTAGTTCCAGAGCCAGCAGAAAACGTAGTTCCAGAGCAAAACGTAATTCCATTGGACCCAATAGTGAATGATGATTTTAATCCACCAGTGGTGTCCACGCCAGTGAAAGATGAGAAAAGGAAAACTTCAAATCAGAAACGCTGCACAAGACTGCAGAGGGAGAAGAGCGCGCTTAAAAAACAAGTGTTGTATCTGAGGAAAAAGCTAATAGAAATGAGAAAACAAAGGAGTGAGAGGATGTTTATAGCAAGGCAAAAGCAAGGTCCAAGTGGAAAGGTCAAGCAAAAGGGACAAGAGAAATTGTTTACAGAGAGAAGGCAAGCTGTTATACAGTTTTTGACCAGAGATGAAAACTCTTTCTTTTACCAGGGAAAAAGGATACTATCACAAAAATAAACTGAAAGCACAAAGAAGAGTTTTAACAAAGCCTCTTACTGAGCTTCATACACAGTATCAGACAGAGGTAGAACAGCATCTATCCATGTCTTATAGACAGTTCACTCGAAACCGGCCCTTTTACATCACAGAGCCAAAGACCAGGGACAGGGATACATGTGCGTGTTCAGAGCATGAGAACATTTGGCTGTTGGTGAACAAACTGGCAAAGAGAGGGCTGCTGAAGACCACTAGTATCTCAGAGTTAGTGGGAATAATTGTGACACTAAAATAAAGCATGCATGGATCGAGTTTGTCCCAAGTGCTGCTTTGAAGAGATTGACATGCCTAACACAGAAAACGGCGATACTGTCTCTTGGGAACAATGGGAGAGAGTTACAACTACAAATGGAGAGAAAACATTTGCCAATGTAGCAAAGCAGACACACACAGGGACACTAGACGAATTAAAGGAGCTGTTCCGACAGAAACTAGAGGCTTTAGCCATTCATCAGTTTAACTGGCTCCAACAGGCCGAACAGTTCCGATACATCAAGCAAAATCTCAATGAATTTGAGGCAGTCCTCCATACTGACTTTTCGGAAAATTATGCGTGCAAATTGAGCACCGAAATTCAGGCGTATCATTTTGGTGGAAGCAGGAAACAAGCCACAATACATACTGGTGTGCTGTACACCGTGGATGGCAACCAGTCGTATGCAACGCTCTCCGACAACCTCACACATGATGAGCGGGCCGTCTGGGCACATCTGGAGCCCATACTAAAAGAGCTACGGGAAACCCACCCAAACGTTACGGCACTGCATGTGATAAGTGATGGACCGGTCACGCAGTACAGAAATAAAGCAAATTTCTACTTCTCAGTAAAGTGCCATTCCTGTGTGGCTTCAAATACGTGACGTGGAATTACTCCGAAAGATCCCACGGAAAAGGCGCGCCAGACGGCATTGGTGGTGCTGTGAAGAGGGAGGCTGACCGCCATGTCCTCCATGGAGGCGAACTTCAGACTCCTGAGGATGTGTTCAAGATTCTGGTTGAGAAGTCTGGCTCTAGCGTGAAACACTACTGGATAAGCACAGACAATATAAAGAAATATGATGAATTAATTCCGGACAAACTGATGACTGTGAAGGGCACCCTCAAGATCCATCAATTTCTTTCCTCACAACCTGCTCAAATAACCCACTGCGAGGTTTCATGCTTCTGCACCCATTCAGAGATGAAAACATGCCTCTGCTATCAGCCTAGTAAGGTCGACCTGCAAGACACCACATGCCTTACATCAAAGCCAGAGCAGGAGAGTCTTCAAGACTTAGATGGCAAATTTGTAATTGTGACCTATGATGAACTGCCATATGTAGGCCAAGTCCTAGAAGTTGTGGGAGAAGAGGTCAAAGTTAATGCCATGCATCAGTCAGGGGATAAAAATGTATTCATGTGGCCACAGACCGTTGATGCCATCTTTTACTTTAGGCATGATATCCAGGCAATAATATCAGAGCCTGAGCCAGCAACCTCTCGCTTCTCCAAGTTGAGAAAGGAAGATGGGAAAAGTTCCAAAGCAGCTGGGGGTTAACAGGAACATGATCAATAACAGTTTTATGTTTTCTAGTGTTCTGCTTATATCCTTGCTCCTTGAACCTTTTGGGTCCTAAGTTCACAAGTGAAGTTCATAAGATGGTTGTGATTTTTAAAATGGCATATTAGAAAAATGAATATGACAATGTTGTGATATGATATGAAATGAAATGAAATGAAATAGGAAGGCGACTGAAATTCCAAAGCAGCTGGGGTTAAGCAGGAACATGATTAATAGAATCAATAGGACCAGTTTAACGTTTTCTACTGTTGTGTTGATATTCTTGTTTCTTGAACCCTTTGGGTCATAAGTTCACGAGTGAAGTTCAGAAGGTGGCTGTGATTTTAAAAAATGGCATAATATTAGATAATATGACAATTTGTGAAATTAAATGAAATGGGGGGGGGGATGTTGCCCCCACTGAATATGTTCCATTGTAGCAGTTTGTGATTTATGACAATGTAAAGTACAGTTGAAATTAAATGGAAATGAAGCATTGTTGTGAAAAAGGCCTAAACGTTATGGTCATTGAAATGATATAAAAAAATGAAAATGTAATCAAAATGTTTTGAATGAAGGAAACTGGAATAAAACATGATTTCACTAAATATTTAGCATGCAATTTATTGGAATTGCAAAATAAAAGGTATTTTTAATGCCAACCTAATATGAGGACTTCCTGTCATTTGATGCGACCATGCATCATGTGGTGCGACCAGTAATAGCTGTAATTTTCAGTAAATAGAAATGTAGTATATGAATTCATTGACTGAAATTGACTGAAACATTGTATACTTGGATAAAATGTATTCTTTGGATATTTTTATTCGTTTCATACATATTACAGGAAAAAGTAGTACGCTAATGTCATACAAGAAGGTGACTGTTGTATTGGAAAACAACAGAAAATATAAATAATAATAAAAAATCTAAATTAATGCCAACATTTTGATTTTATACACTTCATATTACTCAGAACTTGAGTGAATATTCCCATCATGATTCTAAGAATTTATTTAATTTAAGGTTTTTCACAGTCGCACCACATTACATTTTTTATGGTCATGGCCAATTCATGTGCGTGAAAAAATACTAAGATCACTTAATAAACATGTTAAACATAGATTCATGCATAACTGACACTGTGTATGTTCGAAAAAATACAATAGAAACTATTGTTTATTATATTTTAAAATTTGCCTCTTGAAAATCCTTATACGTCATTGACCCAGGTACGGTTGGAGCTGAAGGACGGCGAGGCGACACTCACCCAATGTGAATCTGAGGGAAGAGTTCACCTAATCATCCGGGAGGACCTGCTGGCCGATCTCCTCAATCAGCTCCAACTCCAGAGAGAGGGCAGCGGTTGGGGCCATGAGAAAGAGCTGATGCAGAAGGAGATAGGTGAGTTAAAAGTTCTTTTGGCTGAACGTGTCCCCTCCCCACCCAGGGAAACAGAGCATCTGAGATCCCAACTGGTCAAAACCAGCAACAGGCTGCGAAAAGCCCAAAAAGATCTGGACCTGCAGTACTTCATTGCTGAAGACCTGAAGGTTGAATTGGAGCAGGTGAAGGGAGAGAAGGAGGCCCTGAAAAAGGAAGTTGAGAGTCAAAAGATGGAGCTTTGTAAGGAGAGACAGAAGCTCACGGTAAGTAAAACCAACGTGGAGTTAGAGTTGGGGAGCTTTCTGGAGATGGAGCGGGCTCAAGTTCAGGAGCTGAAGGATAAGTTGAGAAAGATGGAGGAAGCTCTCCAAGAACAGGGGAAGGAGGCAAAGAAGATACGTGAAAGATCCCAGTCTTCCCGTACAGCCCGGCTGGATGAGGCTCTGGCTGAGCGTGTCCCCTCCCCACCCAGGGAAACGGAGCATCTGACATCCCAGCTGGAAAAAGCCCAAAAAGACCTGGACCTGCAGACCTTCACTACTGAAGCCCTGAAAGTCGATTTAAAGCACATGAAAGGAGAGATGCAGGCCCTTCTAAATATTGTGGCGAGGCAGAAGTTGAAGCGTCGAAAAGAGAGGCAGATCCTCACGGTAAGTAAGACTGCCAACGTGATGTTGGAGAGCCATCTGGAGATGGAGAGGGATCGAGCTCAGGAGCTGATGGATAAATTGAGTAAGGTGGAGGAAGATCTCCTAAAACAGGACGAGGAGGCCAAGGAGATTATGGAAAGATCCCAGGCTTCCCATAGAGCCCAGCTGGAGAGACAGGACACAAACAACAAGACCCTCATGGCTGCTCTTGAGGAAAAGTATGATCAGCTGGAGAGTGAGCGTGTCCTATGGCAGCAGGAGAAAACCACCCTGCTAGAGGAGAGCGACAAATCAAGAGCCTCCTATGTGGATCAGAATGAGGAGCAGAGCTTTGTGAGTGACTGCCTCCTCGCAGCTCTGAAGAACACTGAGCAGCAGCTGGAGAGTGATCTCAACCAGTGGAAGGAGGACAAGACATCCCTCCTTCAGGCCACAGAAAGCCTGAAGCTGACTCAGCTGGAAAAAGAGCAGGAGTGGGAGAGGACTGAGAGCACCTTGAGGTCCCAGCTGGTAGATCTTCAGAGCCAGATAATGGAAAAGCCAAAGAAGAAGAAGTGGTACAAAAAGCTTCTACCTGGCTGAGGAAGAGATGTATTTGTACTGGTATAGTATCTGTCTGTCTGTCTGTCTGTGTGTCTGTTTGTCTGTCGGTCTGTCTTTGTGTCTGTCGGTCTGTCTGTTGGTCTGTCTGTCTGTTGTTCTGTCTGTGTGTCTGTTGATCTGTGTGTGTGTATGTGTGTGGGTCTGTCTGTGTCTGTGCGTGCGTGCGTGCATGTGTGTGTCTGTCTGTCTGTCTGTGTGTGTGTGTCTGTGTGTCTGTGTGTGTCTCTGTCTGTCTGCGTGTGTGGGTATGTGTGTGTCTTTGTCTGTCTGTCTGTCTCTGTGTGTGTGGGTATCTGTCTGTCTGTGTGTCTGTGTGTATTTGTGTGTCTGTGTCTGTCTTTATGTGCGTGTGGGTATCTGTCTGTGTGTGTGTGTGTGTGTGTGTGTCTGTCTGTCTGTCTTTATGTGTGTGTGCGTGTGTGCATGTGTGTGCATGTGTCTGTCTGTCTGTCTGTCTGTCTGTCTGTGTGTGTGTGTGTGTGTGTGTGTGTGTGTGTGTCTGTCTGTCTGTCTCTGTGTGTGTTTGGGTGTGTGCATGCGTGCGGGTCTGTCTGTGTGTGTGTGTGTGTGTGTGTGTGTGTGTGTGTGTGTGTGTGTGTGTGTGTGTGTGTGTGTGTGTGTGTGCGCGTTTGCTCGCAGGGCGTGTGATGCGTCAGTGCAGTAGTGTTGGAGTAGTAGAGCTTGTAGTCAGTGCGTGCTACATGCTACATGCTACATGCTACATGCTGTATGTTGCTTCTGCTCGCCACTCTCTGCTTCCAGCTACTGCCACCGGACAGCCCTTTGTTTTCAGGGCTGAAAGAGGAGCCGAGTGTGTGTCGCCTCCTCTGCCGGTATATATAGCCTCTCACACTGCCAAGACCTGGTACACGCCTCCCCGTGGCACACATGGGAACTGGTCCCTTGTGGTTCCAGGCTAAGTTGTACAGGATCTCGGAGCAGCAGTGGGCCCCAGAGACGTGGCATGCAGGCGCATCGGTGAGTAGAAACGCCCTGATGCCCGTCAACCACTGCCCCAGCTATGGACAAATAGCCCCAGCTATGGGTAAATAGTGAAGACCCCAACAGATGTTGGTGTGAGAACCACCACAACGCCTGGGAAGGTGGAACACGGCACCCCCACAGCCACGTGGGTTAAATCGGGAGGGTACAGCGGCTAAGGGAGAAAACCCTGTGGAAATGTGAGAAAATTGCAATTTATTCTTCACAATCATATAATAACTATTGCATATACACAAACACTAGCTCTAAAAACGATGTCCTGTTTGTTGGTGTGCCGGCCCTGGGCCTGTCCTACATGGGTACTGTGGTTTGTCTTGTTAACTTGCAGGTGTAGCAGAGGCGATGATGAGATGACTGTGATCACCTGGCCGGTCCTCCCAGACTGTTTAACCCCCGCCTGCCCGAGACCAGGAGGCTGCATTCTACCGATGGCGCACCAACATGTTTTCTCTCTGTTAACTACTGACAACATGCACCTCACATTCTCCATCACATCCATCCACCAACATTCATCACTGATACTGACAATCACACCTCATCGTGCTCTTGTTTGCATCATTATTTAATAAATGTCACTTATTATTGTCACGTTGCTGTGCATCTTCCTCTTTTATTGTGGCCTGTGAGCCGGTTTTCACAAGTTGGGGCTTGTTTGCCTTAAGTATAAAACCAGGACCTTGTTTGTGGTTTTCTTTATTTAATCCTAGTTAGTTGCTGTTGAGACAATTTGGTTTAGTTGAGCTGGTCTATTGTTGTTTAAATGTTAAGTTGCACTACAGTCATGTGTAATATAGTTTGATGTGTAAATGAGGGAAACGCAAACGCTCATTTGCATCCTAAACCCCCAAAATATAAAATGGCTCAAATTATTTATGTTTATTATAATATACTAAATATAGTTAGGGCCCGAGCGCCGACAGGCGGCGAAGGCCCTATTGGAACTGAAGGAATTATTCTTTCTTTCTTTCTTTCTTTATTATTATTTTCCGGCAAATGAATTGCCTTTTTGGAGGACTTATCATATTCAAAAACTCACCAAATTTGGCGGTCGCATCAGGTCTGGTGAAAATTTACGTATTTTAATGGTTTCGGGAATAGGCGCATAAAAATGGCTCGCTAGCGCCACCTACAATATTACGAAAATTCAGCCCCTGCACTACGTTTATCGTAGACTCACGAAACCTGGTACACATATGTAGCATGGCAGGGCAAACAGAAAACTCCATTGTAGCCCCCGCCTAAACCCAACAGGAAGTCCGCCATTTTGTTTTGAATGTGCGAAATTAGTGCGATTTTGCCCATTTCCACATGTCGTACTTTAACGAACTCCTCCTAGGGCTTTCGTCCGATCAGCTTCAAACTTGGTGTGTGTCATCTTAACATGTTAACGATGAAAAGTTATTAAAAGAAAAACTTTTCGTCATAGGGCGTGGCCGTGGCGGGGCGGCCATTTTGTGCGATTCGCCACCGAAACAGGAAGTGGGTGTAACTCGAGCGTACCTTGTCCGATTAGCTCGAAACTTTCCACGACTCATCAGAGTCCGCCCCTGACGACTACACGCCGCTATTGGCTCAAAGTCATAGCGCCCCCTAGTGGCAACAGGAAGTAGGCCTAAAACACAAGGTGCTATACTTTAACGAACTCCTCCTAGAGATTTCATCCGATCATCTTCAAACTTGGTGTGTATCATCCTAAGATGTTACCGATGAAAAGTTTTCTAAAAGAAAAACTTTTCGTCATACGGTGTGGGCGTGGCATGGCGGCCATTTTGGGTGTTTAGCGATGAAGATGAAATTGGCTGTAACTACAGTGTACGTTGTCGTATCTGCTTGAAATTTCCCACAAACACCAAGAGTCCCGGCCTGAGGACACCTACAGGCCAATATGGAGTTTTGGAGATAGCGCCACCATCTGGCAACAAGAAATATGCCTTATAGGACAAACATCATCCGATTTACATGAAACTTAGAATGTGTGGTCTACATGTGATAGTGAGGTGGCCCCTATATTATGACCACGCCCAGTTACTCAGGCCACGCCCCCTTTCATACCATTTGAACCGTGTAACATAGATACTTATGTGAGGTGTCATTGAACTCAGCAGAGACTTCCTTTTTTATTGGGGATGTTTGACCCGCCCCCCTATGATGCGGCCACGCCCCCTTTCCCAGATAAGGAGCTGTATGACGTGTAGGCTTGTGTGAGGTATCAATGAACTCAGCAGAGACTTCCTTTTTCATTGGTGATGTTTGACCCGCCCCTTTATGATGCGGCCACGCCCCCTTGCACAGATAGTGACCTGTATGACGTGTAGGCTTTTGTGAGGTATCAATGAACTCAGCAGAGACTTCCCTTTTCATTGGCGACGATTTTCAGGGTACGAGTGACGCGCAAATGCGCGGTCGCAAGGAGAGGCGTCCGCCAGTAACCCCGACTCGCGCGGTTTAGCGAGGGCCCTCCATCGCTGCTTGCAGCTTTAATTTTTTTTTGAAATGCTTGCTACTAACCTAGCTCTGGGGAATAATTCCCCGGGGTCCTTATGTCCTTTTTGCCCAGCATGTCTCCTTGGATCAGGGAGGCTCCAAAATCATGTTAGCAGCTGTCGCCGTGGTCCCGGTACACGTCCTGCGATGCCATGTTACGTCCTGCTACGCTGTGCTGTGCCCTGCCACGTCCTGCTGGGCCTTGTAATGCCCACAGTGCCCTGCTATGCCATGAACTACTACAAAGAACTACTACAAACTACTATTTTTTGTGGCTGTTGTTGCCACTCTTCAATCTAACCCCAATCGGTCGTCAGGCACCGCCTACCAAAAGCCTGGGTCTGGGTCTGGGTCTGGGTCTGTCCGAGGTTTCTTCCTAAAAGGAAGTTTTTCCTCACCACTGTCGCACTGTTGCTTGCTCTGGAGGAAACTCCTAAAACTGTTGGGTCCTTGTAAATTCTGGAGTGTGGTCTAGACCTGGTCTATCTGTAAAGTGTCTCCAGATAACTCTTGTTTTGAATTGATTCTATATTTTTTTATACAATTGAATTGAGGAATACAACCAGAACTACTTGCATGGAGAGATACCACTGGAGAGAGAAAAAATATATTTGGTATATTTTGTTTGTAATTTGGGTGAACCAACCCTTTAACCCATGTGTTGTCTTCACGTTCGGGACCCTCTCGGGTCCCTCGGGTCAAACTGACCCGGGACTTATTTGGGGTTTAAAAAACAATTCTGAAATAAAACTTTACTTCATAATCTGTTAACAAATATTGTCTTTATCTCAATTTCCAATATGTGTAGATAAGAGAATATTTAACGTTACATAATATGCCAATGTAAAAATGCCAATTTCTTCAGTGCTTGTTTCATTCTGTTATGATTTTGTTAGGATTGCTTGAACGCAGCAGGGATGGAGAGTTAGGCTCTGATTGGTTAGTTTTTGCACCCGATGATCTAGGTGATGCCGTCAAAATGTGCGTTAGCCCGACTCAGTCACTAGAGTACTAGTAGACATATTCATATTTTCCTTTTAAGGATGACTTTACAAATGTTTAATATACCATTTTAAACTACATTCAAAAGTGTTTGAAGAACTACAACTGGACAGTGTGGAAGCCATTAAATAAGCAGTGAGTGTACTTACTGCTGCTCATTTGACCTCACGTGAAGAAGACTGGTCTCCCCGACAAGACCTGAGAGGACACAGCAGACAGATTCATGTCAACCTAAATCACCTGGAAGCAAATGCTAACTCCAAACCTGTGTAGCTCGCAGTTTGACAGACTGGAAGACACAACTGATTTTTATTTTTTTTTAATAAGGAGCTTCTTATCCTCATTAAATACTTACTTGTTCCTTTGTCACTGAAGATTGCGCTGAATCCTTCATCAAAAGTTAAATTGACGTTGACACCTGGATTACAGGGAGGACAGATAAGATATTCTTAATAAAGTATCAACACAAAGATAAAATCTGCAACACAAGGTCAAACTCAAATGTTAGATTTCTGTTTGTGAACAGATTGAACAAACTAGACAGTGTGTTAATCAGTGAGCTTTAAAACTGTTGGGAGTTGTATTTTTCTAGCCGTTTCCTCCTGTTTTATGCTAAGCTAGGCTAACTGTTTCTTGGCTCTTAACACACAGACATGGGATTGATATCCATCTGAACATCTCCCTCTTGAAAAGAAAGTTAATAAATATGTATATTTCCCAAAATGATGTCATGACACAACAAGTATACAAACAGCTTCACACCCCCGGCTGTCAGAAGGCTCAACGCCCTCCCCCTTTCTCCCTCCCCTCCCCTCTGCCTCCAAGAACTCTGGACTCTGAACCCCCCATCAGGATCAACACTAGCCACTTTATATAAAAGAAGACACTCAGGAACTCTTGCTTTTATATTGCGCATTTCTCTACAGTTTGATTTTGCCTTATATTTGCACTATTTAGAATTCATCACTGTGTTGTATATATTACTTATATTTTTTTATTTGTATATTGTATCTGTCTTTATCCTATATTCTTCATCTTTTATATTTGTTGTATGTGTCCTCATTGCACCGTGGGTCAGAGATAAAGATGTTTTTAATTGCTCTGTATGTCTGGCACATATTGTGTAATTAGAATAAAATTGACTTGACTTGACACTCAAAGCACCCCCACGCAGTAAAATGAACCCGTGGCCCGTCTTTCAAACCAAAGAATAGAGAAGTTCGGATTGCAACACACAGACGGGGAGTGTGACACTGCGTCGGACACAATCCCTCCTACTTCTACCTAGCTACCTCTACAACCCATCGATGGGGGGGAAAGTTATCTTTAGATGAATTAAATCAGCCACAGAGCACAGAATACACTCTACCTAGTAACAATGTGTGTGCACCAAAGGAGTTTTTCTTCAGGCCAGCATTTTTTTTTAACCCTTGTGTTGTCTTACCAGAGAGTGAACTTGTTGTCCTTCGGGGTCAAAATTGCAAATCAACTTATTTTTTTCTCCAATGTTTTTGACGCTTTTTGAAACGTTTGTCACTTTTTAATAATACCTATTTTTTGTTTGCTAATAAACCCCCAGAAATTGTGGATTATTTGGACTCGTAGTTAAGCTCATAGGATGTTGAGTGGATTGCAGTTTGTTTCAAATGCTGTAAAATTGAAAAAAAAAAAAAAACACCTACAGTTCAATGAAAGTAATCATTAATTTTACGTGGCTTCCAGACAACGTACATCCACGCTTTCATGTTATTTTGGGGAAATTTGGTTAAAAGAAACCCATAATTCTGATCTACAAATTGGTCACATTTGACCCAAGGACAACACAAGGGTTAAATATTTGCAATGGGAGCGCGGCGTATTGACATAATGCAGCAGCTTGACGAGGCCCTATGTTCCTATCCTGTTTTTGTTTTCTGGTCACTGAGTGCTGATTAATGCTTTAGGTAAAACTTAACACTTGCACTCAACACTTTTTACCCAGCAGTCCAATCACAGTGGAGGGGAAACGGGAACATTTTTACCGCCACTGATATTCAGTGTCATAGCAACCACATGCAACCAAAGCGTCTAGGGCTCTGACACACCCACCCAACGGCCGACTGGAGCATAAAAATCAGTCAGACTGACCAGTGTCCCCAAGTTGGTCAAAAAAAAACTTCCTCGGGACACACCAAAGTGACATGAGTGTACGTTCTGCGCATGCGCGAGACATACTACGTCTCCACGACAGAAGGTGGCGCTTATCTGTATTGTCGCCCAAACAATGACAAGCGGCAGGTGATTGAAACCAGACTGTCGTGGCGGCTCTTTTGGAATACAATCTCATATTTCACAAGAATAGTTCACATAAAAGTGTTTCCGAAAACATTTTAAGATAGAAATAGGCCGTGCAGTTGCTGAATCTGTCTTCATTTCAGATCCACAAAAGTCAGTTTAAAAGATTTGTCAGATTTTGAGAGTCACCCATCCCGCTCGCCATGTCCGGGTTAGCACTCCACTACTCTGATTGGTCATTGAGTCCGACATCCCGCCCTGCGATCTAGCAAGTCAGGTCGGACAAAATGAAGGGCGACGGACGACGGCCAAACACACCGACGAAACTCGAGTCACCGACCGGGTCAGGTTGGTGGGCCAGGGCCTTTAGCTAAAACAACCCCGCCTGCTTCCAAAGTTCTGCCAGCTGGACATTTCTTGTTTGTTTTGTGTTGTGGAAACTCTTTGATGGGCAAACAGCCTCATGACAGTAACACCAGCTTTTCTTCAACCAAAGAGAATTTGGTTGGACACGAGCACATGGACCAACCGACCCGGAGGTGTCAGCCCCAGACCAAGTCTGGAAATAGGACCTGGAATCGTACCTTTTGGTGTGCTGATGGCTCTGTCATTCACAGCTCCTTTGGGCATCACTGGAAAGTAAAAAAGACAAATGGTAAACAGGATGCTGTCACTCTGTAAAATAGAAACTCAATTAAAACTTTCAGTAAGTCTGATTGGTTTAAAAAATTAAAAAACGTGGTTTCTTTGTTCTGTTTTCTGTTAATTCTCCGTGTTTCCTCCCTGGTCTTGTGTTCTTGGTCCTGTCTTGTGTTCCCCGAGTGTCTGTATGTTCGGTTTCCTGTTTTATTTTGAAGTCTGGGTCTGTCTGGTCTTATCTCTAGTTTTACTTCCTGTGTTTTCCCGCTCCTGTGATTACCTGATGTTTTCTACCCGTTTCCCAGCCCTCTTGTCTTGTTACCCTGTGTATTTAGTGTTAGCTGTTGGCCTGTTCCTGTTGGTGTTTCTGCATTTTTCCCTTAAGTCGTTGTTTTCCCCGTGAGTTTTTTCCCCAGTTTCTGTGTTCCTGGTTTTTGTTTTCTCTTTGGACTTATTTTTTTGGGGGGGATTTTTGACTTTTCACTCATTTGGGACTTGTTTTTTTCCCTCGTGTCGTTTTTTTTGTATTTGTGATCCCAGTGCTGTTTGGACTCCTGTTAATAAATCTTAGTAACACACTCTCTCCTGCCTTCCGGTCTCATCTCTGCATTTGGGTCCTCGATTCTGTTATGTGTAACAAAACTAAGTGTTTATGATTATCAGATTGGGAATGATATGAAATATTTAAATACACCTTTACTCAAGTTAAGATTATTTCTGTAACTTAAAAAAACATGCTGCATTGTGTGTCATGTAACCTTATGGCGGATATTAAATGAAGTTGTCTTCCCACCAACCCTCTTTCATAAATTCTGTGTAAGATGTGTAAACACAATTTATATAATAACCTTTGATAATCCAAATATGTTGGCAAACCCATTAAAAATTCCACTGGATTAGAATGAGATGATCCGTTTAATTCTATTGATTTGGTTCTTGAAGTGAAAAGCACCTTTAAATTCATAGGGGTTTTTGTGTTTTGACCTCTGAAGTCCATAAAAGTTCAGTTTCTCCAAACATGTAAATTGTAGTTTTAACCTCCAGCGTCGTAGCTGTTCGTTCCAGAGCGATTGACTGAACATGTTCCTCCTGCCTGGATCCGTGCACACGCCTGACACACACAGACACACACACAAACAGTTTGTTTATTCCCGCTCACTGATGTCATGTGCATGCATGAAATAAATAAAGAGAAACCACAGGAATCTTACAAAGTGGAATGGACACCCTAAAAACTGAGCGTAGATGTCTATAACCGCAATGTCCCTGATTCAACTGTTGCGTGTCATATTCCCTCTCTCACAATGTTTCCTGTCTGTATTTGCACTATAAACTAAGGGTGTCACAATTCTCTAAATCCACAATTAAATTAAATTATTAAGGTCACTATTTGATTAGGTTTAAGCCAGTGTTTTCGGCACCGAGGGCTACATTGTTGTTAGACTATCAAGCCTTATAAAATTTTATAAAAGTAGTCATGTCAAGAAGGGGGGACTTATAAAGCTATGGAGACAAAACCGTTTTTTATACCACGCTGTAAACATGTTTAATCATTTTATAATTGGGCTCTATGGTAGGCCTGCACGATTAATTGTTATAAAAATCGCAATCTCGATTCACCCTGTTCACGATTTAATTTTTTAATAACTTAGATTTGTTTTTTATGACTTAAATCCTCATTTACTTTTACGTGCCCACAGCATCACAAATGGTACTACTTTCTTCTGTGAGTTTTAAACATAGACTGTATAAATCTTTTTCATTTTTTTTGTGAAAGTTTTTTTCATCATGGTTCATGTGTGCAATAAACATTACACTTTGTGAGAAAAATAACCATAACAGAGAATCGTGATATCAATTCTAAGCTGAAAAAAATAAATCGTTTCATATTTTTCCCAGAACCATGCAGGCTTACTCTATGGAGATTGACTTCATTTTGAAACAGCTGCAATTTGCTGAATTTTACTGAAGTTGTTGGCACTTCCACACTGGCTTCAGTGTTAAGTACCAGAGGTTCCCACTTGGTCTTGCTTTTTGACGGATGACCAGATTGTTGTTTCAACTGTCATTTACATACTTCTGTAAAAAGATAGGCTATATGTTTCCAAGTGTGATATGACTGCCATATATTTTTGGGAATTTACCACACTAATACCCAAGCATAGCTGTAGAAGCAGGGGATAAAATGGCAGCCTGGTCAGAAACATTCTCAAATTTCAGCAAACAGTGCACTAAAATGTGTTTCTGAAACCATTTTAGGCAAGAAATCGACAATACAGTAACAGAAACTTGATTCATATTTCATCACCACCGCCTAGTTTGACAGTTTGTGAGCTTGGTGCGTTCCGCTGGACAGAGAATGCCAGTTACGTCCAGTAAGTATGTTTTAACATGACGCTCCTCTGTCAGCCGTTGTCTGGCATTTGGTACCCGTCGGATAGCCTACAAATTGTAGTGTGTACATGACTCTCCAGTAAGGTCAAATATTACCACACGGGGGATTTCAGGGAAGCAGAAGGCCATGGGATTCCAAAAGTGCAGCAGCAGGCTACCACTAAGCTACGTTGTGCTATCTTTTAGAAGAGAAAAAAGTACTGGTAGAATCGCAGATCCTATTTCCTTTAATTGATTTTCAATTTAAATTTGTGACACCACTACTATGAACTATTTGGCATAGTCCTTTAATTAACTTCCTTGTAAAATCCAAGCTGAGCCGCTCAACTACACCTGAACACAATACTAAAGTCTGATCCAGTGTGAGCAAAATGTAAATTATTATTGGACACATGAAGTCAGTGAACTCTGTGACCGACTAAAGAAAATGGATAACCAATGGTCATCAATCAAAGGCCAACAAAACCCTGCAGAGAGTCCTTGGTACTGACTAGCTGCTGGGATGGAGACCTACCTGTCAGTCTGTACCAGCCTGGCAGACATGGGGTTTGGACGTAGCAGCTGTGGTGTGGCAAAGGTAAAGGGGAGGAGGGCCTGGACCTGATGGGAGAGCCCTGGACTGAACACTGGGGAAAGAGCAAAATCACCATTAAACCTTTACTGACTGTGGGGAACTCTGATACACTGGCCTACACTGTTACTGTAAGAAAAGAAAATCAATAATTCTTAAACATTATAAAAAGTAATGCTTCCAGAAACAAAACTAAATAAATCACAATAGTGAATGTAATATTATCATGTATTGTATTTATTTTTCAGTCAATCTAAAAAGTGCTATATAGAGTACGTCATTCAAAGTATGGGCCGGGATTGCATGCTTTGCTCAAGAGCACATTGGTAGTACCCAGGAGGTGAACTGGCATCTCTCCGGCAACCAGCCCACACTCAGTACTTCGGTCTGTACAGGGACTTGAACCAGCAACCCTCCAGTTCCCAACCCAAATCCCTAAGGAAATGAGCTAATACCACCCCTAATTTGTATTAAATCCATTTTTAATGCTGTTTTGTGTAGTACTTCTGCACTAAATTTCATATTTGAGATAAAGACGTTTACCTTGAATATTAATTAGTAGCCCTAACTTCTTTGTACTTCTGATTTAAATGGTTAGACTGTTACTTGTCAAATAAAATTGGAGGAGGTTTCACTAGTCAATAAAAGCTAGTCCATATCTTACCCATGTCCAAATGGGCGAGATCTGGAATCAATCTCCTGGGTCATTTTCATAAAACTAAGAGTGAGTGTAACCTTGGTCAAGAGGATTTTTGGTTTTGATTATTTTTTTCCGTCCTTATCAAACTCCATACCTTTCCATACTGCGTAGGAACCCAGTATTATAATACACATTGTGTATGTAGTGTGAACTGACCTGTGTAGTTGGAGGCCTGGCGTCTCCTGTCAAGCTGCAGTTGTCCATCTGCTTCTCCATCTCTTTCTCCTTCTCAGCCATCTTCAGAGCAAAGTCCACCTCAACTGCCAGCTGCTCATCTCCAGGGAAAAAGTCCTTTACCTTGTTACGATGTTCTTGCATGGTCACCTGATGGGAACAACGGCATCATGGAGTTTAGTTCCATTATCTTTACTGCGACTATAATTGCCACTGTTCATTGTACCCCCAACCTGCACCGTCAGACACCACCCACCAAGAGCCTGAGTCTGTCCCAGGTTTCTCCCTAAACGTTAGTTTTTCTTAAAACTGTCACATTAAATGCTTGCTCTTGGGGGAATGACTGGAATTGTTGGGTCTTTGTAAATTAGAGTGTGTGATCTAGACCTACTCTATCTGTAAAGTGTCTCGAGGTCACTCTTGTTATGATTTAGTGTCACACAAAGGTTGGGTGCAGCCTCAAAAGAGCTTTTCATGCTTCAGGGGCATTGCAACACTTGCAGGACCACCTCACTGAGGGGCAGTTGCCACAAACAGCACAGCCTACACGGAAGTGTTGTAACCCTGTACAGAAAACAAAGAAAGGGGGGAAAAAAAACATACAACAGTTATCAGCAAAATTGGCTTGATTACTTAAATATTTTTCATGTTGTATCAAATATTTTTTTATTTAATAATTGCCTAAAACAGTTGTCCTATATAATTGGAGTCACCCAGTGCAAAAATGAACATAATGAACATTACAACATGAACTGAACTGGAAGATCAACAGCACTGCTGTTTACAAGAAGGGGATGAGCAGACTCTATTTCCTGAGGAAGCTGAGATCCTTCAACGTGTGCAGCAGGATGTTGGAGATCTTCTACCAGTCTGTTGTGGCCAGCGCTCTGTTCTCCTCCGCCATCTGCTGGGGCAGCAGCATCGGAGCCAGCGATAAAAACAGACTGAACACACTGATCAAGATGGCTGGCTACGTAATCGGCTGCAAACAGGAAACTTTTGAAGCTGTGGTGGAGAGGAGGTCACTGAACAAACTGTTATCTATCATGGATAACCCTGACCACCCTCTCCACCCCACACTGGTCCAACAGAGGAGCAGCTTCTCTAAGAGGCTCCGACAGCTTCGATGCCGCAAGGACCGCTACAGAAAATCATTCATTCCACAAGCAATAACACTTTTTAACACGTCATCACTGGGTGGTAGATGAGACTTTTGGACACCACACTACTGCACTAATGCAACCTGGACATTTGGTTCATTTACATTTTAGCATATTATTATTATTTAAGCAGTTGCACATTTTGTTCCCCCATCCTGTACATATTCAAATATTTGTTCTTTTTACTTTATTCGTATTATTATTTCATGTATATTGTATGTATGTATATTTTTCCTAGTATTTCATTTATATTTATATTTTGTGCTTTGTGACTGATTTTTCTGCTGTAACACAGGAATTTCCCATTTTTCTTGGGATCAATAAACATCTATCTATCTATCTATCTATCTATTATAACTCAAAGGACTATTTACATATTTACATTTTTTCAAAAAAAGACTTAAATGTATGCCAAATCTCAAAACAGTGACGTCATTCTTCTATGTAGAACGGTTACAGACTATCTGTGATCATATTAGACTATTTTGACCTGGAGTTATCTATCGTTTTAGCTTTCCGTCTTTTATGTTTATTAAATGATTGAAATATGAACCAGAGGTGCCGTTTTGATCATACACAATCCCTTCGGGTCAAGGGTCGACACGATTTCAAACGGCATAGGGCTCCTTTCCCATTGGCCAACAAACCCACGTCTGATCTCGAGCTGGCGGCCTGCGTGACCGTTCACCCCCACTGCTGCGCGAGTGTAACGGCACACATATCACTATGCAGTTAAAAACAATCACCTATCATTACGTGTTTATACAGCATCTAACTCTACATAAATATATATATATATATATATATATATATAGTCCGTACACTACGGCGGTGGTCCGTATTTTTCCACTCCTCTTCCCCACGGACCATGAGCTGCTCTGTTATCTCGCTGTCTGGTCAAAGCTGTACCAGATTGATTGATTGCGAGCAAAGCTTCTTGTGCAGGTCGCGACGTCACCTAAATTGGCGGGTGGACCCGGACTTATCGATTTTACTGTTCACACATTTTTCCATAGTAAAGACGACAAGTCTCACACCGTTTCACTCGTATAAAAGTAGCGTTATTTTATTGGTGCCGAATACTTGTTACAGTCGAATGAGGCTCAACCAGAGCTACATTAAATCAGGGCTGCCAACTTTTCCAAAAACCTTGGAGTGAGATTTGGGGGGGCCAACCCATATTTTGCCGCGTACAAAGCAATTTCTTTGGGTTTTTATCCTTTAGGGTTTAAATGGGGATTTGTTATATGTGGGGGGATGGGGCTCTCCCTAGGGGGGTCTGGAGGTATGCCCCCCAGGAAAAAAAATTGAAAAATAAACCATTAAATGGCACTTTCTTGAGAGTTTTTTGCACAAAAAAATGGAGAAATCAAGTCTTACATGATATGTGCAAAACTGTAGGGTTAAGAGCCTTTGTGTTGTTGTAGTATCAACAGGTATTAGGGCATTCAGCATTTACATTATTAACTTCTTATGATATAAGAACTGACCCACACAATGTGCCAAACATAATGAACCACATGAAGAGACAGTAGCATATGTCAGCAACAGCTGAGAAGATTTGGGTCTGTGGTGAACAGGTCCAGGAGTCCCTGGTGTAGGGACCAGGGACCCAAAGTTAAATTAATGTTGAGGGATCAACTAAGACCACTGAAATTCTAAAGAATGAGAACCACTGAGTTGCATAAATTCTAATCCTTTAACCTTTGTGCCAATGTTCAGTAATGTTTGGCTGTCATCCTCTGGCCCCACTTACTGTTTTTACTTTTTTGTGAAAATAAAGACTATTTGTTCATTTTAAAAAACATCAAATTAATTATTTACAGTTACATTTAGAGATGCAGAGGTTAGAGATGCACAATAGTGGCCCAACGTTGCAGTATCGTATATATATGTATATATATATATATATATATATATATATATATATATATATATATATATACACTCACCGGCCACTTTATTAGGTACACCTGTCCAACTGCTCGTTAACACTTAATTTCTAAGCAGCCAATCACATGGCGGCAACTCAGTGCATTTAGGCATGTAGACATGGTCAAGAGAATCTCCTGCAGTTCAAACCGAGCATCAGTATGGGGAAGAAAGGTGATTTGAGTGACTTTGAACGTGGCATGATTGTTGGTGCCAGAAGGGCTGGTCTGAGTATTTCAGAAACTGCTAATCTACTGGGATTTTCACGCACAACCATCTCTAGGGTTTACAGAGAATGGTCCGAAAAAGAAAAAACATCCAGTGAGCGGCAGTTCTGTGGGCGGAAATGCCTTGTTGATGCCAGAGGTCAGAGGAGAATGGCCAGACTGGTTCGAGCTGATAGAAGGGCAACAGTGACTCAAATAACCACCCGTTACAACCAAGGTGGGCAGAAGAGCATCTCTGAACGCACAGTACGTCGAACTTTGAGGGAGATGGGCTACAGCAGCAGAAGACCACATCGGGTGCCACTCCTTTCAGCTAAGAACAGAAAACTGAGACTACAATTTGCACAAGCTCATCGAAATTGGACAATAGAAGATTGGAAAAACGTTACCTGGTCTGATGAGTCTCGATTTCTGTTGCGACAGTCGGATGGTAGGGTCAGAATTTGGTGTCTACAACATGAAAGCATGGATCCATCCTGCCTTGTATCAACGGTTCAGGCTGGTGGTGGTGGTGTCATGGTGTGGGGAATATTTTCTTGGCACTCTTTGGGCCCCTTGGTACCAATTGAGCATCGTTGCAACGCCACAGCCTACCTGAGTATTGTTGCTGACCATGTCCATCCCTTTATGACCATAATGTACCCAACTTCTGATGGCTACTTTCAGCAGGATAATGCGCCATGTCATAAAGCTGGAATCATCACAGACTGGTTTCTTGAACATGACAATGAGTTCGCTGTACTCAAATGGCCTCCACAGTCACCAGATCTCAATCCAATAGAGCATCTTTGGGATGTGGTGGAACGGGAGATTCGCATCATGGATGTGCAGCCGACAAATCTGCGGCAACTGTGTGATGCCATCATGTCAATATGGACCAAACTCCCTGAGGAATGCTTCCAGCACCTTGTTGAATCTATGCCACGAAGAATTGAGGCAGTTCTGAAGGCAAAAGGGGGTCCAACCCGTTACTAGCATGGGGTACCTAATAAAGTGGCCGGTGAGTGTATATTATAGTATATATAGTATAGCTCAGATGTGTTTCACCAGATTTCTGCTCATATTTACAACTTTGTGCATATTCAAAATATAACTCCTCCCATCTGTGTTGTCCGAGATTTGGAGAGTTGTAATATAGTCTGCTGTGCATGTTATTCCTCTGCTGATATGGTGGATCTCGCTCAGACCGTCTGACAGACGCAGAGGCCCATTTGGGTCTCTGGTCTCTGACAGAGTTTAGAGGTGGCCGTACGCTGCTCTTTATCGGAGGTCTACGCATGGATGAAACGCGTCACTGCCCCCCCCCCCCCCCCAGAGCGAGTCCAATAACATGAACTGAAGTTGCTACACTACCAGCCGCGCTGCTCAACTCTATCTTTACAGAGAGAGTGGACACGAAGCGACGGACTGTCTGTGATAATCAGAGCTCATACCTGAAGCCGGGGAAATGCACCTGGGATGGCTCGTGAAAAAAATGTTCTCATTTTGCGACAATTCGAAACTACAGACAGGGAGCGCTCTTGAACCCACTCACAGTCTCTGAAAGCACAACTAGTCTATCACAAGTGGCTCAACAGGTAAAAACATAGATAAACTCCTCTTTCATAAATTTGACCGACCGGGCTGACACTTCAGCGTGAGAAATCAGGGGTGTGGCGTGTGCGCGTGTGAAACCAGTCAAATGCGTGTGTCTCACGGCCAATGCGTGAGAGTTGGCAGCCCTGATTAATACTTGCCGTGACACTCCGGTGTTATACCCCTACTGGTTTCCACAACAACTGGTTACCGTCATAGACAGTTAAAGAAAGAAAAAGGTTTCCGTGTGTTGTGTTTACCTAACAGCTGCCGCTGGGCTGCATGTGGCACCAGATTCGTCACACAATCACAAAAATATCCCTGGCGATTTTCAAATCGTTTCCCAAATCTGCTGGCTCAAAAATGTTTGTCTAAGTACGCACCACATCACAGCCACCTACAAAAACTAAACTCTACAAACAATATTAGTTCGGGTCGAGCTGGTTTCGAACTTGGGGCAAAAATAAGATCGCTACCAAAGTCCGTAGCTCTACGAGGTGAGCTATCGGAGCACCGTATGAAACCACGTCCATTTACGTATCTATCAACTACGTCAGCAACCGGGTAACGTTTTGTTGTGAGTCAATCTAAAACAACTGGTTACCTTGCCTTAGTTTATGAAATACCCGGGGATAGTTAACACGTTGCTTTGGTCGCATCTATGGACAAATTGGCTACTACTACTACATGGCCATCTACTAAGCTGCACATTGTGACTGACACACATTTTAACAGATAAATCGTAGGCCTGTATTCAAATATTGTCGAAATACACAATTGCCAACAAGTCACAGAAAAGCGGTAGGCTAATACACAACGTAATTTGAATGCATGGTCTAATGATTTACAGTCATCCTCTCTTCGTTTGTGTAGCCTTTATGGTATGTGATATAGGTAATATTCCTGAATTTGCACAACAAAAGGCTTGTAATAGCCTACAGTGTTAAAACTTACTTGAGTTTGGCTCTGAGTTAACCAAGCATTGTAATGAGTCTTTCATCAATTCATTCCATCCAAACTGATGTGAAGTTGTTCTGAAATCAAACTCCGACACAGCAAAGTAGCTATTGATATTCTTCAATGAGCTTATTCATCTTTAGTGATATGACTTTCTGTCTGGGTTAAACCAAGTGCGCCCCTTGTGGACAAAAATAACACCAGAACTTGAGAAACATCACATTCATAGCCTTAAACATTACAAGCCACTTCCAAATACGCATTCATAACGACTCAGTAGGCCTACAATTGCAGGAAAGACGAAGAAGAAAGTCGAGCTTTATATGCAATAATTGCCCCACAGTGATTGATAACATCGACGTAACATTCTGTTTTGGGGTTGATCTAAAATTGGCATGTCATCGCGTCCAATGTAATAGTGTAGCCTGTCTATGGCGCATCTTAGTTACAATTCCTGACATATAAATTGGGATCTTTCTATCAACACGTTTTAAATGTAGGCTATATAACGTCCACAATCACGGTATGTAGCCTAAATTATGTTTAGTTGGTAGCCATCAATCAGTCAATTTAACAATCTGTCAAGAGAGTGACTATATAATGAGAAGGACAATGGCAGGCGATGCTGATCTCCTAGTAAACATTAGTAAGCATGGATGCTCGGCTGGTTAAAGAGATTCTGGACTTCAAACAGAAACAGACGTACCCACGTAACGCCACTAAATCACAGCGTTATGTGATAAAACGTAGGGCAGAGAGTTACCAACTCATAAGTAAGTAGGCTAAGGCATATCAGACAATAGCACTCTTTTGGAACATTTCTGTAATTGCGTTACACAAATATTTATTTAACGTAATCCCTATAGACGGTGAGTTATATTACCAGTGCCATAGAACGCAGGATGAGCAAAGGCATCATCTGGCAAAAGTGGTTTTAACTCCACAGGAAGCCAACAACATATTTGTTGAGTTTCATGCCAGTGCCATCGGGGCTCACTGTGGAGGAGACAAAACAATGCACGCCATCCTGCAAAGGTATTACTGGCCTGGGATGAAAGCAGACATCACAAAATGGGTAAGTGCATTATTATTATTAATTAATTTAATATTTCTGTGAACTTTATGCAAATCTTTATGCTACAAATTTCACCGGTGTTCTCAATTGTTTTTACTTGGCTAGATTGCTCAGTGTGATGACTGTCAGAGAAAGAGGGCCTCTATAAAGGACAAGACACAGTACAAACCTATAGAGGTGAATCTGACCTCATTACATTTAACATTTGGTATACATGGAAGTCTTATTTATGTTACTGTGTTTGTTTGCATTTAAGGTAAATGAACCTTTTCAGCTTGTTGGAATGGACCTAGTTGGAAAATTAAAATGCTCCAACAAAGGAAACATTTATATGTGTGTCATGGTGGACTACTTTACAAAATGGATGGAAGTATATCCACTAAAAGCAAGACAGCTGAAGAAGTATCAGAATGCATCATGGACTTCTTTTATAAATATGGTGCACCCAAACGCATTCTCACAGACCAGGGCAAAGAATTTGTTAACAAAGTAAGTCAAATTCTGTGACATTTGATATCACTGTATTGTTCATCACATCACTGGGGGAAAAACATGTTGCATTCATTCTTGTATCCACTGCCAGATTAACCTGGACATGTGTGCCAAGCTTGGCATTGCCAGAAGCCTCTGTGCTCCATACCACCCACAAACCAATGGCTTGGTGGAAAGGCTAAATGGCACCATTCAAGGGTGTGAATCATGTTTTTCTTAATTTATTTTTATATCTAATATAACTGTGGAACTCTGGTGACTAACCTTTATTACTTTACCAATATCAGGGCTTTGAAGAAAATGGTGCGGGGCCACCCAAGCGACTGGGATGACTATATAAGGCCCACTGTCTTTGGTCTACGCACCAAAAAACAAATAACCACTAAACACTCACCATATTACCTCATGTATGGAAGGGAAGCCCGTTACCCTTCTGAAATTCCAGATAAGTGGCAGGTACAAAGGCACGTCCCTGCAGTATAGAACAACTTTGTCAATAATGGTATATTCTATAATCTGCAGGTTACTTGTGTTCATTTATCTCCATCATTGTTACAGATAACTGATGAGGAAGTAAATTCACTTGCTGGAAATGAGGATGTAACATTAACTTCCAAACTGTCTGATGTCTACCCCAAAGTGGAGGCCAATATATTGGCAGCACAACAGAGGGTGCGGAAGAGAAAACGGGAATTAGGCCAGGATGACGGCTTTGTTGTGGGGGACCTGGTATTAAGGAAGAACATTCGCCAGGAACAAAGAAAGGGGGGCAAATTAGAAGCGGATTTATTAGGTCCATACACCATTGTATACATTGATGGTAAAAGTGCAGACCTTGAGAGTGAAGGGAATGTATTTGAGAATATCAACATTGACCACCTGAAAAGATATGTGGAACCCCAGGTGAGAGTACCAGGGAAATGGAAGGCTGCCTCCACACCACCTCCAGCAGTGCAGCCTAGCCCTGCCTCCACACCACCTCCAGCAGTGCAGCCTAGCCCTGCCTCCACACCACCTCCAGCAGTGCAGCCTAGCCCCTTGAGGTGTCCCAGGGTTCCCCAATCCCCCATTTTAACACAGAGCCCACAACCAAGTCTCCAGACCCCAGATGAATGTAAGTATATGTTTCATTGCAAATTATTTGGAGCAACAACCTACTGTATTCAATCTGCATACATGCATAACTGTCATTTGCATCAGGACTTGGGTGACCTTTAGGAAATTGATGCTGCATGCTATTCCAAATTAGTCCTTGGTAAATAACTGTCTTCTAATGATCAGTAATAGCAGAAATCTGGTCTGGAAAACAGCAAGGGGTGTTGTGGAGCAAGGTAGGACCCTATAAATTATTTGCCAGAGACCTGCAGAATCTGGCACCTGGAAGACAGGTGGAGAGTGAGGTAAATGCAAGTATTTCATCATCATGAAATCATCATGTACATGCCTAAAACTATTTTAAAGATGACTATGTAACTCTACACAAATGTCACTTAAGGTATTGAATGCATATATCCATGCAACCATTCAATCGCTACAAGAAAGAACTGTAAAAAAGTACTTTCTTATCGACTCATTTGAGATGACTGCAATGTGGCAAGGATCATTCAGGGGATTAAAGAAGGTGACTACTTTCAAATTCTGTTGATAAATGGTTACAATACATACAATTATTTATTCATTCTGTCTGTTTTCAGATTGACCCAATGGCCTATGATGTTTTACTTGGAGCAGTTTGTGACAAACATCACTGGACACTTGTGGTGAGAATGTACATACACTATAAAATGACTACTTTAATGTGAGATTCCATCCTCTTTACATGATCTTGTGTGTACTGTGAAGGTCATTTATCCAAAGGAGAAGCGGGCGCTTTACATTGACCCCCTCGGTGAAACCCCTGCCCAATTAACGAAATGCAAGGATATTACAAGGCAAGTCATGTCAGTGGTAATGTCATACAAATGTTCTTAGTTCCAAAAACCTATATTTAGCTCATCTACAGATCTTTCATGAGACGCAAAGATATACACATATCGCGATGGACCTGTGATACAATTGACCATCCTCGCCAGCAAGATTCAACGTCCTGTGGGGCATTGGTCTGCAAGGTATGTGTGCAAGTGACCCTTTGTTGAATAAAGCTATTGACTGTTACTAATTGTACTGAGTCTTTTGTAGTTTGCAGAGCTTGTCCTTAAAGGAGAGTTGGTGGATTTCAGGACCGATGAGGCAGCAACTACTCAGTTAAGAAAAGAAATAGCTTGCAGCCTGGTAGCGAATTCAGGTTTGTTTGTTTTTTATGTCAATGTATCATCATCATCAATATGTCTGAGAAACTGTTTACACTTGTGTAATGTGTTAGAAAACTTGTCGGAGCTATGCAGAGCATGTGGCAATGCATGCCAAAGTCCAGGGACAAATAAAGATGGTCATGATGACTGGGTAAGCACATTCACAATTCTGTATATTTACAAATGTAACATATAAATAATCTACTGGCTTTCTTTTTGTCAGATCCAGTGCACAACATGCAGTTTGTGGTTTCATTGGGTGTGTGTTGGGAGACCACCTTTGAACCAGAACTACTTTTGTCCGGCATGTACTTTATAAAAACATGCCTCTCTCTTGCTAAAGTAACATCTGTTTGGCACAACAAGGTGTTCAGCTTCTCGTACTGTATACCAGGCTGCTAGCCAGGACATGTTAAAGGAATAAGCTCATTAAAGAATATCAATAGCTACTTTGCTGTGTCGGAGTTTGATTTCAGAACAACTTCACATCAGTTTGGATGGAATGAATTGATGAAAGACTCATTACAATGCTTGGTTAACTCAGAGCCAAACTCAAGTAAGTTTTAACACTGTAGGCTATTACAAGCCTTTTGTTGTGCAAATCAGGAATATTACCTATATCACATACCATAAAGGCTACACAAACGAAGAGAGGATGACTGTAAATCATTAGACCATGCATTCAAATTACGTTGTGTATTAGCCTACCGCTTTTCTGTGACTTGTTGGCAATTGTGTATTTCGACAATATTTGAATACAGGCCTACGATTTATCTGTTAAAATGTGTGTCAGTCACAATGTGCAGCTTAGTAGATGGCCATGTAGTAGTAGTAGCCAATTTGTCCATAGATGCGACCAAAGCAACGTGTTAACTATCCCGGGTATTTCATAAACTAAGGCAAGGTAACCAGTTGTTTTAGATTGACTCACAACAAAACGTTACCCGGTTGCTGACGTAGTTGATAGATACGTAAATGGACGTGGTTTCATACGGTGCTCCGATAGCTCACCTCGTAGAGCTACGGACTTTGGTAGCGATCTTATTTTTGCCCCAAGTTCGAAACCAGCTCGACCCGAACTAATATTGTTTGTAGAGTTTAGTTTTTGTAGGTGGCTGTGATGTGGTGCGTACTTAGACAAACATTTTTGAGCCAGCAGATTTGGGAAACGATTTGAAAATCGCCAGGGATATGTTTGTGATTGTGTGACGAATCTGGTGCCACATGCAGCCCAGCGGCAGCTGTTAGGTAAACACAACACACGGAAACCTTTTTCTTTCTTTAACTGTCTATGACGGTAACCAGTTGTTGTGAAACCAGTAGGGGTATAACACGGCGCTAGCTTAGCCAGCTAGCGCTAGCTAGCTAACGTTACATGCTACAGCATTTCCAAAAAACGAACAACATGAAATATTCATCGCAGGTTATGTTGACGGATAATTTGAAACGGAGAGACATTAGATGACCAATGCACATTACCAACAGATGAATAATTAAGCTAAAACAATTTTAAATGTACTTACATGGACGGCTCGGCTCCGAGGAAAAAAGATGGCGGTCGGCTCAGATTTCTTTTTTTTTTTTTATTAACAACAAATAATACAAACATTCAGACAATGCAGATCAGAAAATTAAGAACAAATAAAGAATGAATTGCAACTTACATGAGAGTTGAAACAATATTGATAAAAAAAGTACATGGTAAATAAGATTATGAAGTGGACAATAGTAAATAAAAAAAATAAATAAAAAATAAATAAATAAAGATAAGAGTGTGACAGATTTACAAAGGTGTATAAAATGCAAAAACAAGTATTTAGTTAAATAGATTGGGGTATATATCAAAGATAAATCTAGCTTTTTTATTAGTCATTAAATTAATAGATTCAATATATGTGTCAAATTCAATTGGAAAAATTTAAAACAAGGTTTAGAATTGGAAAATTTAGATTTGTGGATGTGAAACTTCCCTAATAAGATAAAGAGATTAACAATATTACAAATATTTCTATCTTTATAATCAAATAGTGTAATAATGTGTTTCCCTTCCAGTATGATTTTATGTGTTGTTTTAGACAGTATATAATTTTCTAAACTTTTCCAAAATGCAATACTAAAAGAACAACCATAAAAAAGATGAATTAACGATTCTTGTTCGGATTTACAAAAACTACAACAACACTTGTCAATTGGCATGAATTTTGATATAAATAAGCTGGTAGGATATATATAGTGTAATATTTTCAAATGTAATTCTCTTATTTTGTTTGAGATGCAATATCTAAAAGGAACAAGCCAGTTAATATTGTTAAAGTGAGAGTTCCAAAAAAATGTCCCACGAGGTGTTACTTTTTTTAAATTTAGAAAACATTTTCTAATGTGTTTATTGGTACAATTCTTGCTCATAACATCCATACCATTTATATAAAGAGTAAATTTAAAATCAGGGACTTCATTTTGTATTTTATAACTTTTCATTAACTCTAATACGCCATTAGGGATAGATTTGAAAACTGAATTATATTCTTTAAACGTTATTGGGAATGACTTCTCTCTGAGAACGGATCATAGTTGTGTAAGGACATCAGGGATTGGACTTTGGAAATTGTAGACCTGCACAAGGCTGGGATGGACTACATGGAAGCAGCTGACCAGCTGCTGCTGGGTGTAACGTTAGCGGTCCGCTGATCCACTGCTGCTGGATTAATCAGATGAATATGCAGAAAGCATCCACATGTCCATGCTGTGGTCTTACCTGAAGGTAGGACATGAGGTCTCGGAGCACAGGAGAGCGTTTCTGCTCCAGCAGGCTCTTCAGGCTGATGATGAGAGGAACTGTGTTCTCTATGAAGGCCTTCTTCTGGACCTGTGGATTATAGCGGTTATCTCAATTGTATTGGTAGCAGACCAATTAGCAAGCAAGCGAGCAAGCTAACATTAGCCAGCAGCCAAAACCCCAATGTCACAATACATTTCACATGTCACCTTTCAGATGTTTTCAGCACCGGGGGGGGAAAGGGGTTTGTTATAACGTTACTCAAGAGTCTTGGCAGGTGCGGGTGGCTGGCTTCCGTGGCGGGGGAGATGTCTGATGGCCGACGTTGTGCAGTAGATCTTCCCGCCTCTTGGAAATATCTCCCCTTCACTTGTTGTAATTATAACTGGTTGTTTTGGTGCCTAAACATAGATGTCGTTGCCGCAGGACTGTTACCTTTCGTTGACTAAATTTAACGTAAAGACAGCTAAAGGTGAATATTACCCCCCCCCCCCCCAGCGCTGGAGTTTGTGTTGGCTGGGATTCAGATTGCTGTAATGATAATAGCTGGGCACTAGCTGGCTGTGGGGGGGGGGGGGTAACGTAAACTATGTGACCTGAGGCACTCTAATCCCATATCCCACATGCTGGATCAATCAATATTGAAATGTATCAATAAAAGAGACACACCTCTGCTGTAATACTATGCCGTGAAGTGGCATGTCATTAATGGAAAAAATGATGCGTGTGGCAGGAAAAAAAAAAAAGCTGTGTTACGGGTACTGAGTAATTCTGTATAATTGTATGATTTAAAATTATTCTTTAATGTATCATATGGTGTATAATCGTGCTTTGATGGAAGTCAGAGTAACTAGTAGGGGTCTGAATCTTTACTGGTCTCATGATTCAATGTTTGACTTGAATCAATTCGAAATAACAATGTGTCACCCCGTTAATATTATCACATATTGCTATACATGGTATTCATCACCAAATTTAAGCAATATTTCCTCTAGGGGTGTACAATTCGGAAAATGTCACGAATCGTTATCGATTTTTAGGCTCAAGCTTCGATTCGAAATTGATTTTATTCAAAAAAGATTTTATTTAAAACAACGATTCACAGTATGTAAAGGTAGTTACTTTTCCCACGGGATAGTATACACGCCGTTACAAAATGAAAAAATAATAAAAGTATGAATAGATTTTTGGAATTCCATGAATCAATTTTAAAATTGGTAGAGCTTTAATCGATTCATGAATGTGAATTGATTTCTTTTGCACACCATTAGTTTTCCATAAATGACGTCCTTGTAAAAGTAATGGATAAGTAATTGATTACAAGCATCTAGGGTTGGGTACCGAAACCCAGTTCCACTATGGAACCGGTAGGAGTCAAGCAAATTTTGGTGCCACTTAATTGTGTCAAAATGTTTTCCCTCTGTTGCTCCGAAACGGACGTAAAAATATCAGACTTTCTCTGTAGTCTACCGTTACCTAGATACCGTAAATGGAGGAAACTTTTAAAATTCCATATTTTTCCTCTGGGCTCTGGTTGGACTACAAACTCAACATTTATTTTGTGGTTACTTATTAAAAGTGTAACTGTTATGTATTGCTAAATTTTTGTAGTTGTGTGTTAGGGGACTGTAGGTTTACTAATTATATATTTAAGTATTTTAAAACGTTAATATATTGTTACATTTAAATAATTTTCAACTTTTAAAAAACACTATAAAAGAGCCTTTCTTTGATGTCATTTTTCAGTTTTTCAAGATTCGGTTTAGGAATCAGAATTATGTTTTGGCATCAACATCATAAAAATCCATCCCTAACCCTACCAGTAACTTGGCAAACATTGCTTACCTGCGACACCACCTTCTTCTGTGCAGCCTGCAGGACAACCTTAGCCATAGTGGCCATGTTCTCCTCCTCGGGTTCCTCCCCTGAAGCACCCCCTGCTGGAGCAGATACAGCCTGCAGCTTCATCTCGTTCAGACTCAAGATGTTGAAGGTCTCAGATAAAATTTCAGCCCCGTCTGCATCCAAAGGAAGCTCCTCGTCCGCAAAGCATGCTGGGATAGGAAAAGAGGTTACACGTTTTTATTTAATTTTTCCTAGGAGCAAATTGGTGGTGGTTAACGGTTTAGAATTCAAAAAGAAAATGTGTCCAGATGCCCGAAGATGTTGTGTTCATTAACAAACTTCAATATTCTGCACATTGATAGCTGTGTTGTAATTCTGATTGAACATAAGGCTCTAAATCACATTCAGTCTCGTTTTAAACTGCTGTGTGGACATTTACATTAAATGTCCAATGACATGGTGCTCTTTCGATGCTTTTATTTAGACCTTAGTGGTCCCTAATGCTGTATCTGAAGTCTCTTTATATAGACCTTAGTGGTCCCTAATACTGTATCTGAAGTCTCTTTAATATAGACCTTAGTGGTCCCTAATACTGTATCTGAAGTCTCTTTATAAAAACCTTAGTGTTCCCCTAATACTGTATCTGAAGTCTCTTTTATATAGACCTTAGTGGTCCCCTAATACTGTATCTGAAGTCTCTTTTATATAGACCTTAGTGGTCCCCTAATACTGTATCTGAAGTCTCTTTTATATAGACCTTAGTGTTCCCTAATACTGTATCTGAAGTCTCTTTTATATGGACCTTAGTGGTCCCCTAATACTGTATCTGAAGTCTCTTTTATAAAACCTTAGTGTTCCCCTAATACTGTATCTGAAGTCTCTTTTATATAGGCCTTAGTGGTCCCCTAAAACTGTATCTGAAGTCTCTTTTATATAGACCTTAGTGGTCCCTAATACTGTATCTCTTTCCCAAAACTCAGCTTTGGTGCAGAATTCCAGCCACTAGAGCCAGTCCCACAATGAGCTTTCCTCAGTATGTGCCACTTCTGAATCTGTAGCTTTTGAGGACTTTGCTCGTTTGAAAACCATGATGTCTCTCTCTCATGGGTGGGCCAAATTCCCTGGGTGGGCAAAGCAGAGAAAGGGGAGGTAACCTTGCCCCTTATGATCTCATAAGGGGAAGATTCCAGATCAGCCCATCTGAGCTTTCATTTTCTTAAAGGCAGAGCAGGATACCCAGGGCTCGGTTTACACCTTTCACCATTTCTGGCCACTGGGGGGGCATAGGCAGGCTGCAAAACTCATAAAGTGCCTTTTTCATGCCATGGGACCAGTTCATTTTATCACAAATCATCACCAAAGAAAGAAAAACATTTTGACCACACAGAACTGGAAAAGGAATTGGTGGTTTTATGCATGAGAACGTTCTCTCAATCTATACACATGTTCACCTAAAACGGTCTGGTTGATCTTGATAGTGACGTTGAAGCGCTGGGTGTCCGTGAAGTGCTCCAAAAGAAAGCGGTAGATCCGAAAACGCTTCTCGCGGTGCTGAGCTCCTTTCAGCGAAAATTGAGCCTTTTCTCTGCATAGATTTAAAAAATTAAAATTAAAAATGAGCAAAAAAACAAAATAATATGTACAAAAAGTGTCATCTGGGAAAATAATCAAAGTAAAATGAAGTCAAATGTGAACTAGATGACAGAAACAACATCCACACAGCTTCCTACCTCTCACTTTGAGGGAACTTGTTGTAGGACTTGTGTTTGTTGTAGGAGTTGAAGTGAAAGATGCACTCGATGAAGTGCTGGCTGAACATTTGGAGTTCTTCTTCAGCAGCAGGTGGACCAGGCAGTATTCACACAGACTGGGACAGGAAACAGGAGGCACATAGGTTTTATGTTATGGTGGATTTCTGTAGGTGCTGGAAATTTCAATTTCATCCCAAAAAGATTAATAAAGAAGTATAAGTCTGTAAGTCTAAGCCATATTAGATCAGAGCTGTGTGTGTTCGCTCATTTGTTCATGTGAAATGCCTGTGGAAATCAGAGTATGCACTGCATATAACACGGTATGACTGGAGAATAGATGTGTCCTATAATCTTTGTCTTGGACATTACAATGGTAAAAACTGTCACTGTGCTTGTTGTACATTATAGCTAAACCCCAAAAATAAATACACATATGCTCCCTAAAACAGGCTGTTCTCATAAAACATTCATACATATATTCTAGCTACAAAAACTAAAGCACTGTAATTCATATGTATTTAACAAATGTATTGCCGTATAAGAACGCTGTGGACTGCGTAGGGAGGTCCCTAAACTTAAAGTTGCTCAAAGCGAAGTTGGGTGACGTCACTTCTTGTTGACTTTTGAAGTATTGTCAAACAAAACGGAGGCGAGCTCGCCCCCCCACCACCCCCCCTGCTGCCGACAGAGTTCTTGCCACCTTTCAAAAGCTTTTCCGATGTAAACTCGGGACTTTGCGCGTTCCTTCTCCTTTTCCCTCTTCTTTGCTATTTGTTCATCGGAACGTCGTCTCTGTGGTCGTGTATCGGCCATAAAAAAACGTTAGTCGTCGTCTTGGACAGCTCTCCTCTAGCTACCATCCCTCTTCAACTTTCCCTCTTCATTTGTAGTCAGTGTTCCATTATCTTTATTGTGACTGTTATTGCCACTGTGCACCACAACCCCAACCTGCACCGTCAGACTCCTCCTACCAAGACCCTGGGTCTGTCCCAGGTTTCTTCCTAAAAGGAGTTTTCCTCACCACTGTCACATCAATTGGTTGCTCTTGGGAAATTACTGGAATTGTGGGGCTTTGTAAATTAGTGTGGTCTAGACCTACTCTATCTGTAAAGTGTCTCGAGATAACTTTTGTTATGATTTGATACTCTAATTAAAATTGAATTAAAACACGTTAAGTCCTAAGATTGTTTTCTTATATAATCACCTTTTATCTATGCAGTGTGATTTACCTGGCGATGGCAGGGACTGGGTCAACCAGCGCCACCATGAAGCGAAAGAAGAGGGAGCCCTTCCATTTGACGAATTCCTCCTAGAAATAAATAAGAAAGGCAATTATAGATAAACACTGAAAACACACCCTGCTTAAAGATTCCCAGAGTAGCATGAAGGAGGAATGCAGAGTCGATCGATGATGACCCAAATTTAGTTGGCATAACCCTCAGGCTAATGTGGTGTTAAATTGCAAAGGAATAGTCTATACAATGATGTCTTACGTCATGTGAAAACAAGCCATTTGAGAAGGGCTCTAACGATACACCAAACCCATGATTCGGTTCATATCACCATTTTTGACCCACGAGTCGATGCAAAAAAAAAAAGATATTTTTATTAAATGATATTTGAAAAACCTGTATGAACTGAACACCAAAGAACAATATTAACTATGCAAATTATTAACAATATACCTTAGTAAAATCAATAAATAGCTGTTGAAAAACAAACTCCATTGAGGAGATGATTCAAGCATCTTGAAAATTCTTCTTTAATCAAGTTCTCTTACATTTACAAAGAAAATGAAATGGCTACTGTTTCACAGTACGGGGGAAAGGTCTGAAATTAACACTCGCCAAATGCGGGAATAGGCTGACACACAAATGCATAAACACTGGCACACACACCAGACACTACTTTCTATTTACCTTCTGATTTGCTCAGTAGCCGAGTTGTAAGGTGGTTGTCTTTCTAAGGCTGACTTCAAATTGCCGCTAGCGTTTGTTGGTATATTTAGTCAACTGAAAAAAAAAAAACATAACTGTTGTATTTGTGGGTGCAAAACAGCTTTGGACGTAATTATATATGTTGATACTAAGGCTGGGCAATATATCGATATCACGATATGAGACTGGATATGGTCTTAGTTTTGGATATATCATAATATCGTAATATGATAATATGATAAGTGTTGTCTTTAACGGCTACATTACAGTAAATTAATGTACTTTTCTGAACCTACCAGACTGTTCTAGCTGTTCTATTATTTACCTTTACCCACTAAGCGATTAAATTATTTCTGGAGAATATTTATTAAAAATGTCATTGTGTAAATAACATTTTGTTAAAGCACCAATAGCCAACCACACATTATCGTCACAATATCGACACTGAGGTATTTGGTATTTGATTTTCTCCATATGGCTCAGTCCTAGTTGATATCATCCCCTTTCTTTCTTTTTTATAAAACTAAAATGAAATCAATTTTTAAACTATAAACTAGTGAAGAAGAATGTGTAGAAGAGTTCCCACCTGGAGCAGGTTGGTCAGCATGATGAGGGTCTGCTCCCTGATGACAGCCTCATTGTCCCGCAGACAACCAGAGATGTTGGGGATATAATGATCCACGATGTTGGTGTATCGAACACACAGGTCACACATGATCACAACCACATTGTTGCGCACGGCAACCTCTGTCCCAACCTCAAGTTCTCTGGCAAACCGGCAGGTACTTTTGGACGAGATCCTCATGCTGCAGACACAGTTTACCTAAACCAGACGCCAACGGAGAGGAAATGTTAAGAGAGGATTGCTTAGAGGTTACTGTCCAAGTTAGGTGTCATCTTGGACGATGTCACCCACCCACTCCATGACGTATGAGTCAAGCACAGGAATCAATGGGCCTTGGACCTATTTCACTACTGTCAGCAGCTAAAAGCCCATAATTTATCATTTCTGTGCAATAATCATTCAATGTCAAATACTGTTGTTTACTTGGGCATTAATACTGTACATTTAAACCAATGTTCTTATTTATACTCTTGCATTTTGACACACTAATCATAGATCTAGGCGTTTTTTAGAACAAACATAGGTATCCGTTGTGTTGTTTGTCCATTTGCTTTTATAAATGTAAGCCATAACAGGTTTTAACCACACTCTCACATGCATTTTATATTTCTTCAATGTGAATTGTATTTGTGTGTGTGAAATAAAAACAAAAAAATGTAACCCAATTTCTACCTGGGGATCAAAGTATTACTGATTGAGATCTTTGAAATGTATGAGACAGCAGAAATGCATTGAAGTTAAGGCTATGAACAAGGTTTCTCATAAAGGAGGAGGCAGATATAAACAGAGAAGAACAGGTTACCTAAAGCAATGACTCCGTGAGCTCGGACTCTGGTTGGTAGAGAGTTAGCTTTGAACTGGGACAGAGGCAGTGATGCTGGCAGCTCATCCCCGCACTCTGTCAATGACCAACACAAAGAACAAGGTAGCCATGTTACCAACAAAGTACAGAAATCCTAACAAGGTTTTAGAAATAGCCATAACAGTGTTTTTCCAACAGATTTTTACACAGTAAAATGCTTAGTAGCTAATCCTTAGCTGCTTAGCATGCAACTTGGTCCCAATTAAAATAAAACTAAAGACTGTGTGTGTGTGTGTGTATATATATATATATATATATATATATATATATATATATATATATATATATATAAAGATTAAGTTGCGTTTCTGCTTCTCCCACGGTTTCTCCTGCCAAAATACCCCGGATATGGCCGCTGCCATCTTGCACATTTGAAACCCATACATCCGCCGGACATAATTGCAAGTCAATCACAGACGTTTCACCCTTTTTTTGTAGCTTCAAATTCATTAATGAAAACCAAATTTAAAGAACAATTCACACTTGAACAAACATCAGCTTAATTAGAACTACCCATTTTTTGGAAAAATGTATTTGACATTTACTTTGATTCTTTAGTTTGGCCCATTTCCCATCCTCTAACAAGGAGGGGGTGGGGTCTATGACCTGTACTGCAGCCAGCCAACAGAGGGTGATTGAAATGTTTTGGCTTCACTTTTGGGGAGCGGTTAGACGGTCCATCTTTATATACAGTCTATGCTTTTAACACATAACTTGTTTTTTTTAAACTGGATTTCCTGTATCATATTTCATTGTCCTCCCACTACCTCAAAAACACGTCCCCACCAACATATCCCTTGGTGTTTAAACGCAGGGCAGTTTTTAGTCTGAATCCTGGCTTAATATAACTCAACCTGGGCCATATCAAGACTTTTAAATGACTTGCAAACACCTGACAAGATTTTACCACAATTGCCTGTAATAGAAGTACACCTGGTAACAACCCGACTCTCAGCAATTCTCATTCTTCTAACCTCCAAACCAGGATAACACTATTGCAGATTCTGTAAATTTAAAAAGCACAGTATCTGTTAGATGTCCATCCTCCCTACCTGCCAGTTTGTCAGAATGTGTTGTGAGGACAGATTCCACCAGCAGCACCGTCCTCTTGCCAACCTTGGCAGGACAGTGAAGTGACGCCACACCCAGAGTGTGGAGGTGTTTTACCTAGAAGAGAGAGCATATTCAGTTAGATGACAAGCACAGCTATCCCGCACCTGAGATGGTGCAGCACCCTGAAACAAATAAAAGAGTGAACATAAATACTTAAAGTGGACATATCTACATTGTTGTTGGTCAGATTTTCATGTTAAATGTGGCCAAAACTTAACTTAAAATAATAAAAGGTGAACGTATTTTAGACAACTCCCAGTGAGCTAAAACGTTTGGATTTCCTACTGTTCTGAACACTCAGGTTTCAACAGTTTTTTCTACTCACGACTGTGTTACGCAACACTTAGTCAAACTTCTGCAATTGGTCATTGGCTCAAGGCAGGCAGGACTTTTTTGTTTTTTGTTTTAGATAATTTGGTGTTAACATTGTTGCATGTAGCTGCATACTAACGGAAGTAATATATGTCGCCTTAGCTGCCAATGTTGTTAAATTCTTCCCAATTCCACATCACATTTTTATTCTGAAACATTTTGGTTCTATAGTATTTGGTTTAAAAGCCTTTATTGGTGATTTTTTAGATACAAATTTCTGCTTTATACTCCTTTGCAGTGGCTTCAGCTGCTACTAGTGAAACAAAACTGGAGCAGTGCAGAGATTCGGAGTTTCAAGGAAACACGCGGGCCAATCAGAGCAGACTGGGCTTTCTCAGGAGGGGTTATTAAAGAAGCAGGGTCATACAGAACGTCTCATACAGAGGGTGAATACCGGTGTAGCAGCCACGGGCAGTATGAGTAACAAAGTGTTTTTTGAAGATTAATGCATGTAAACATGTTCTAGTAGAATCACAAAGTACAAGTATGAATAGTTCAAAAGCTGCCACAATTTTCATTTATTTCTTTTTATGTAAGGCCCAAACTTTAACAGAACTTTTTCCAAACTATGGTCTTTGGTTTACATTTTGCATCTAACATTTTCAATTATGAAACGATGCACAACAAAAGCTTGATTGCAGTGCTCCGTTATTGTATAGCAGCAGTTTTAAAGTGAAAAGATCACCAACCTGAGTCTCTTTGATGTTTTCACTGCGGCCATATTGATAAAGAGTCACTAGAGCAGCACAGATCACCTCCAGAGACAAAGTAAAAGTCTTCAACCAAGACATCAGATCATCTAGAGAGACAGACACTTGTTCATATACAGAAGACCGTAAATTGTGTCAGAAAATGCTTATGTTAAAAAAATCTTTGTGATCCCAGCTTAGCTGCTATATTAACTGGCATGTATAAAACTAAGTGAACTTCTTTCAACATTATACTCTGTACACTAGACTTTGTCGCTAGATTTAGCAACTTTTCAAGCCCCCAAAGCGACTTTTTTTTCACAAAAGTGACAAATCTGGTGACTTTCTGTAGAAAAGATGGCAGTGTTGTCCTGCGAGCAGCCCCTCCCCTCTCTGCTCTCTCCTCATGTGCAGCGGCACTGCGCAGGCAGGTAGAAGGTGAGGGGGGACAGGTGTGGTGTAGCTACGAGACAGTAAAACCTACTAAATGTAATGTAAAGTCAACTAAATGTAAAGATAGGTTTTTCATGGGAGTGACAGTGTGTTTGACCCATTCATCCACTGTGATCTCCTGCACAAGGCTCTTTACATTACTAATACCCCTTTCACCCCCAGGCCTCAACCAGGATTGAACCAGGGAAGACTGCGTGTTTGAATGGGTTACCCCTCGTTGATTTACTCAGCTTATACCACTTTCCCACCAACGGCTCAACCAGGATATAACCCAGGTTGAGAACTCAGCTTCACAACCCAGGTTGTGAGATGGGTTGAATCAGGGTTGATTTTAATGTGAATTGAGCATGACGTGGGTCACTACCAGGAGGAGCATGACGAATTATGTGATTGGTTGGAAATGACCAGGAAGTGGGGGCAGTCGTCACCAGTCGCCGCACACTTTGAATAAACAACATAAATTTTGTCTCACTGCGCTTTACTGGGTTTTCACCATAGACTGTATAAACTAGGATTTTCACAGGCAGCTTCAACAACAGCAGAGCGAAGCGGTTCAGTTCATTTCCGAATAGCAAAGCTGTGACTACAATGTGAGGGACTGGCTCAGATGTGCTTGAAACTTTCATGGCAATAAAAACTTTGAATTTGAGAGATTATGACAATTCCAGACTCATCCTGTAAATTTTCCCATCATCCCACACTTGATTTACTTACTAACTATTCTGCTCTTGGTATCTTTGTTCAAATGTTTGGCGATGTCTCCCATCACACACAGGATATGACAGCAGGTTGTCACATTTACATCCTTTGAACTAAGAGCAAACGAAAATGATTAAAAATCATCTAGGTAACGCTGAATTCATATCTGAAGATAAAACATGACCTCAATGTAAATGTCAATATGTATTGTGTGTCCCTCTCACCTGACCATGCTGTCCCAGGCATCCAGGATCTTCCCATAGGGCAGTCTGGGGGACGAAGCAACAACCTTGGAGAGCAGCAACCAGGCCCCGGCGGCGTGATCGGCGTCAGTGTGTGAGATCAGGTTAGTGATGAAAGTCTGTGTGAACTTGTTCTCTTTGGACCAGACGGTGAAGGCCCTGCTGAAATACCGGCTGCAGACCAAGGACAAAAAAACAATAGTAGCAAGTAGCAACAGCAGTGGGGGTGTGATCGTTTCCCCAGCAATGACACGATTTGAAGGTCAGTAAAGAAGTGAGGAATGATTGAAATGACTGCTAAACGTTTTGTGCTAATATTCAGTTTTCATTGTGGTTTGACTAGTTTGAGCAATATAAACGATATGCAATATAAACTATACAAAATTGGCCTACGATAGCATCAACATGCATTACTTGGCAGCTGTGTGTGTGTGTGTGTGTGTGTGTACACAAGTGTGCTGAAATGTGCTAGGCTGCAGGTAAGAAACTTTGTTTGAAATATGTTTTTACGGTATTAAAGTACCTGTGCATCTTTGAAAGTGTAGTGCCTTTTAGAATGGTTTACACTAAAGGAAAGAAACCCAATACTTTAAGCTTTTTCTTTGTTAAAGTCTCTGCAACTAGTGTACTTGAATTTTAGTTATCTGCAACATTATGTAATAGGTTTATCAGAATACTGTAAATGTTCTCAAAACTACGTTTCTTTCTCTTTAAAAAATAATAATACATTTAGCAGTTTGGCTTTCCTTAGGGTTTATGTAACCTGGTCTGAAATGGGTCGTGACATATATTGTTATCGCAAGAGGCTGCAATATATATTGCAATATGGATTTTAAGGCCATATCACCCATCCCTATTTCAATCTAAATACAAAAATCAAAGTATTTAGTATTTCACATTTCTGCTTTTTTCTTCTGCATGACCTGTTCTTATTTTGTATGAAACACAAATGAATGAATGACTGTAGTTTTCCCAACCTGAGGTTCTGGCAGTCATGACAGAGCAGGGCTAGCAGGTCCCAGGTCAGCCTCTGACTGGCATCCAGGTGGCGACTGGCAGAGTACGGTTTGACCTGGCTTAGCAGAACTTGGTCCAGAGCCTCCAGGGCCTTGTCCTGCACAGAGTTTTCAGAGTCTACCACAGCTGGCACCACGCCCTGAAGCCATGCCTTCTGCACCACACTGCACTCTGGTTTAGCCTGGTGGTCAGAGAAAACAACACACATTTTCTTTTTTTTAAATGTGTATTGGAAATTCTGTAAGACGTTTTCTTCTCTTGTTACTAGATTGTTGGGAAAAGTAATCAGTGTGCAAAATGTTGTGTCTCAGAGCTGCTGGTTGAGACTTACAGTCAGCAGCTCTCCTATACACTGCAGGGCCTTCTTCTTCACAGAAACAGCTGGGTCTCTGCACCGCTCTGACAGTATAGCCAGGTTCTCCCAGCTCATGGGGATTACGTTGTGTTTCAGGAGACCCACAAGGGCCTGTGGAGGGACGGCAGAGCACAGAGGTTAAAGATCATCTAGGCATCTCTTTGTATACTGCACAGAAAGCTAGGGTGAAACTCATATACTGGTGACATAAGTATCAGTTACTGTACTTATCATTATTCGGATTTGAAACATGAAGTCGTCTGGTAAAACTCAGTTTCCAATACCTGCAATGCTGATTTTCTCACGTTAGTCTTCAAATCTTTTACACGCTTCAGGAGAAGAGCCAGGTTCTCTTTTGCTGCATCAAAAATATATAATAACACACCTCTTGTCAGACTTTGAGTGTATAAATACCTACACAAGCTTATTAAACAATTCCTGCCCATGTATTTACGAAATGCCATCCAATACTCAACGCATTTAATTAACAATCATTTGAATGGTGGCTGAGGTCGGTTTGTCTCACCGTCACAGTCGGAGACGTCAGTGGTGCTCATCTCCACAGTCCTGAACGGCAGAGTGCGGTAGGTTTTCTGACTGTTCTGGGAACCTCCTGAAACATACAGTCATATCTATAAAACACCTTTCAAACAACATGCACAAGACTGAACCAGCCCAGGGTATCAAACTGTTACAAACATTTATAAAGGCACTTAAATGGGGGCCTGCCTGTGGGTAAAGACCCAGGAGCCGATGATTCACAGCAGAATTCTTTTAAGAGTTTTGCAACTGAAGTGACCAAAGCAAGGTATTGTTTATCTGGGTATCTTATTCCCTCCCCAGTTAAAAGACCTAGTTAACGTTAATTTGGATCCAGTATTTAATAAAATCTCTTGTGATGTTAATAGATGGCTGATTCTCAATCCCACTTTAAGGGTACTAGTATTGCGATTTTTTTATGGGACACCTGGCCCTACTCGCTAAACATGCCAGAGAGCGTACTGTACTGTCAAACTGTAAACTCTGTGATAAAGAAACAAGAGTGTACCTTCTGTAATTTCACCTTCCAGTACTGTCTGGGTTCCAGCTAAACAGAGAAAGTAAACAAGTTACTTTAGTGGAAATGTGTCCACAAAAACAGTTTAAGATGCAAACACAGCAGCTCTAAAAATATGCAAACTTCCATTACATTCTCTAATAATTCAAAGAGTTATGTATTTTCAAACGTCAGCTTTACAAAGTGGTCTACTGGTTTCAGATGCAAAATTAGCCCAAATTCATCACATCAACACTAGCTTTACAGGAAAAACGTCTATTTTCAAATACAGATGTTTGTACAATTCCATTGTGTGCATTTTCTCACTAGCAGAGAAGAGGTTGTGGACAGCCCGCGTGACGTTGAAAGAAGGCAGCTCCAGACACTGGGCCAGGCAGGCGAGGGCGTGGCCTTGAACAGTGGGCGAGTCGTCCATCCGCCGAGCAAACAGCAGGCTCTGGATCAAGAACTTGTGTGGCAGGAAGCAGGTGAGCTCTGGGTCCAGACACTCTTCCGGCCTCCTCTCTGGCTGCTCCAGCAAAACCATCACCACATCCACGGAAAACAGCCGGCACACCATCTACATAAGGCAGCAAAACAGACTGTACACACACACACACAGATACCACTGACAGGATGTAATGACCCCTGACTGAAATGTAGACCTGGGTGCCACCGCCTACCTGAGCAGCACTTGTTCAAGGTAGCCGGCACGCACAAGTAGAGGTAGGCAATGGGGCCCAGGTCTGAGATTACAGCTACTGTATGCTTATATTCAATGGGGGGGTATTTGCAGCCCTTTTATTGGCATTAACAGTCAAAATGTGTCCGTCTATATGTACTTTAAGGCTGCACTGAGGAAGAAAAGTGGCACTGCCTGTTAATTCTCAGGGGATTTTACCTTTCTGTTTCCCCGCAGTGGCCTCCTGTTTTAATATGTATTTTTCTTGTGGTTTTTTGGCTTACTTATTCAGTAGGCCTATTAGATTGTTGTTTAAAGCAATGATCTAGTCAAAGGAGTTTCAGACCTCTACTCTTTATGTGGTTATGGTCCATGTGTGGGGATTGTGATTGCTTGGATGTGTTATAACTGCCCCCTCTATTCAGCTTTGGCTTCTACAGGATTACCTGTGACATCAAACTGTAGCCATAACCCCTCGTTAGCTGGAGAGCATCTGGACAGGATGCACAAATCCACAGTCCCTACAATACTGTTCTGACCAACATCAGAAACAAACTATTAAGTAGCTAGCCGCCTATATCTGAATGTCTGTTCCTATGATGTGATAAATTACAAACAAGGTGAAGTTGACATACAGTATATCCAATACTTATAATGTAGAAAGTAAGGGAACTCTCCAGGTTTTTGTTTTATGTTAAAGGCAACGGTCTGGTCATTACCGGACAACAAAAACCCAGACAAACTGTGCAAATTAGACAAACTGGGCTCATGTACATCTATCATATTGAAACCAAAAATATTGTGCGCCCTTGGCGGTGCTTTTTGATATTGATATATATACGTTGAGATATATATTGTGCAGTGTATCTTAAAACAGTTGGGTTTAAAATCAGTGTTGTATATCATTGTCATGTTTGCATTATAGATTAAGGAAGAGGTCCTAATCAACTAGAGCATGTACAAAAACCTGCGGTAACCATATATAAGGGTGTGAAGTGTGAACCATGACAAAAATAGAAAATACAGACTACATCAACATGTAGCGGTGACAATTGGGACTAGTTACCTTTGAGTGTCTGGAGTAGTTAAACAGCCACTTGATGAAGCAGGCATAGTCTGTACTTGCCATCTGAGACGTCAGCATACCCACAGCCTGGGCTCCATGGCTTCGAAACTCACTCTTCTCCACCATCTAAACATCCACAGCAGAAACACTATAAGCTATACGGATGCATCAGCATAGTGGAAAACAGGAAACCATCTGTACTGTCATGTACGAAATTATTGGCACCCCTGGAACTTTTCAAGAAAATGCACCATTTCTTCCAGAAAAGTGTTGTAATGACAAATGTTTTGGTACACACATGTTACCTTTAAGTGCATTGGAACAGCACAAAAAAGCAGAAGAAAAAGGGCAAATTTGACATCATTTGACACAAAACTCATAAAATGGACTGGACAAAATCATTGGCACCCTATTAAAACTGTGGGTAAATAATTTCATTTCAAGCACGTGATGTTCATTTAAACTCACCTGTGGCAAGTAACAGGTGCTGGAAATATTGAAATCAAAACTGAAGCCAATTAGAGTGTATAAAAGCTGGCTCAACCTTTGTGTTGTGTGCCTGTGTGTGCCACACCAAGCATGGAGAAGAGAAAGAAGAGCCAAGAATTGTCGACAAATATCAACAATCTCAAGGTTACAAGTCAATCTCCAGAGATCTTAAAGTTCCTTTGTCCACTGTGCGCAATATAATCAAGACGTTTACAACCCATGGAACTGTGACAAATCTCCCTGGACGAGGACAGAAGAGAAAAATTGATGAAAGAATGCAACGCAGGATAGTTTGAATGGTGGATAAACAACCTCAGTCAACTTCCACGCAAATTCAGGCTGTCCTGCAGACTCAGGGTGCATCAGTGTCAGCTCGAACCATACATCATCATCTGAATGAGAAGAAGCGCTATAGTAGGAGACCGAGGAGAACCCCACTTCTGACACAGAGGCATAAAAAAGCCAGACTGCAGTTTGCAAAAATACCTGAGTAAGCCTCAATCCTTCTGGGAGAACGTTTTGTGGACAGATGAGACTAAGGTAGAGCTTTTTGGCAAAGCAGGACATTCTACTGGTTAAAGAAAACAGGAAGAAAAGAAAAAGAAAAAGAGGCCTACAAAGAAAAGAACACAGTACCTACAGTCAAACATGGTGGAGGTTCAAGGATGTTTTTGGGTTGTTTTGCGGCTTCTGGCACTGGGTGCATTGACTGTGTGCAAGGAATCACAAAATCTGGAGATTATCAAAAGATTTTGGCCCATAATGCAGGGCCTAGTGTCAGAAAGCTGGGTCTGCGTCAGAGGTCATGGGTGTTTCAGCAGGACAATGACCCAAAACATACCTCAAAAAGCACCCAAAATGGTTGGAGACAAAGCGCTGGAGAATTCTGAAGTGGCCATCAATTAGTCCGGATCTAAATCCCATAGAACATCTATGGAGAGATCTCAGAATTGCTGTTGCGAGAAGGCACCCTTCAAATCTGAGAGACCTGGAGCAGTTTTCAGAAGAAGAGTGGTCAAAACTCCAGTTGAGAGGTGTAGGAAGCTTGTTGATGGTTATAGGAAGAGATTGGTTTCAGTTATTTTCTCCAACGGGTGTGTAACCAAATATTAAGTTGAGGGTGCCAACAATTTTGTCCAACCTAATTTTTGAGTTTTGTGTAAAATGATGTCAAATTTGCCTTTTTCTTCTGCTTTTATGTGCTGTTCCAATGCACTTATAGGTAATAAACATGTGTATACCAAAACATTTGTCATTGCAACACTTTTCTGGAAAGGTTCCAGGGGTGCCAATGATTTCGTCCATGACTGTACATAGCACACATCAAACTGTGACCTGCAAAGACTTCTGTAAATAGCCATGGATGGGACTGCTATCGTAGCTTTAAGAGATAAGCAGTTGACACAGACTCTCGGAACTTTACACAAACAGGAAGTGCATCACTGCTGAGTGTTTGCAGGAGGATTTACCTGGAAGCAGATATGCTGCAGGAGGATATGCAGGAAAGGCAGCGCCAGGTCTTTCAGCTCATCTACAAGATGACTGTAATCACAAACACATAAATCACGTCCAAAGTCTTATATTGCTTGTAACATTGTCTACAGTTAAATGGCTAGAAACATATCCAAATAAATAACAAACATGAGATCCTGATGTGAAGGGATCCTTCCATCAACAGAAATAAAGGAATTATTAGGAGATGGAGTTGCTTAATGTCACCATTTGTACGTTATTCTTCTGACAATTGCATTGTAAGACACAATTGTGGGTACCATAAAGAAATGATGTTGAAAAAATACAACAATTCTACATTTCTAGAGATTAGTACCATCTAAAGACTTGTATGTGGTAGCTATATTGATAAAAACAACTGATGGTAATCAGCATTCTACAGCCATGCAACAAACTTCCTGTGATGAACAAGTGCATTTACATTATTGTAATAAACAAAACCTCAATTTGCTCATTGACATTGTTTCAAATTAATATTGTAAGCCAGTTCTCATCTAGTGCCACATTGTTTTGCCCTTTTCCTTGAAGTCCTGTGACTTTAGTTGCTACAGGGGGTTGTAACCCCCTTTGTAAATTATAGACTGTGGTTTAGACCTTCTCTATCTGTAAAGTGGCTTGAGATACTGTACCTCGTTATGATTTGATACTATAAAAACAAATTGAATTCAATTCAATTTTCAACATCTTCACTTGGTTCCAATTTCAGCAACATTGCTATGCACCACCTTAAAATATTCACAGCTAAGTCTAGTTGATCAAAACAGATGTTCACCAAACAAAATGGATGGCCTGGTCCCGGGTGGAAAGGATGGCTTGGCTGGGTACGAGGAGGGAGGGCTTCCCCTGTTTGCCTTTATTCATCATCAGGATCACGTAGAGAAGCTGGTAGAAAACCCTTCGCAGAGACTGGACAACAGAAACACCGGATTAGAAATACCCCTGTTTTGGCAGGCATTAACACTAATAATATCTTTCTTCTGAACCTGTCTTATGAGATCCTTTTGAATACTTTTATCAAAGGAAAGCAGCTTGCTAAAGATCTGCATACTTACATACATCATACATCATACTTCAGACTGAGCTTCTGAAGTGAGACATGAGAGGAGAGGTCAGACGTGAGAGGATGGGAAGGATGTTGGATGACACAAAGAGAAAGAAGAAATAATGAATGATTTCTTTGTGGAAATTGGGCTTTGCAGCAGTAAATACTCATAAGATACAGGACATATAAAACAAAAAATCTTGTTACATCCTAGACCATTTCAAGTGGAGGGGCCAGTCTGGGGCCACATGCGACTTTAGGGCTACCAAATAAATCAAATAAAAGTGTAACATACTACCAACCCTCCATAGGTTGGGTTCTACAAAAGATTAACAATACACATTTAATAATATATTCATTCAATGTTGACCGACATTTTATTCATCACTGCACATGAATAATACTCTTTGGTGATAAAGATGGGGTTAGAAATGTATGTGTATGTATACATGAAATATATATATATATATATATATATATCCACAATTAGGAGGCTAAAGAATTGAGGCTTGTATAGCAATGGAGACACCTTTAAAATGCTTATATTTTGCACATTTTCAGGTTCATAATTGTATTTAGAGGTTATATCAGAATATGTTGACATGGTTTAATTTTCAAAAAAAACATCATATTTTGTTGTACTACTGACAGTACCTAGGTAAGGACTACTAGCCAGTCAGGAGCAGGTATGAGGGCCCTGACAGTACCTAGGTAAGGACTACTAGCCAGTCAGAAGCAGAGTATGAGGGCCCTGACAGTACCTAGGTAAGGACTACTAGCCAGTCAGGAGCAGAGTATGAGGGCCCTGACAGTACCTAGGTAAGGACTACTAGCCAGTCAGAGCAGAGTATGAGGGCCCTGACAGTACCTAGGTAAGGACTACTAGCCAGTCAGGAGCAGAGTATGAGGGCCCTGACAGTACCTAGGTAAGGACTACTAGCCAGTCAGGAGCAGAGTATGAAGGCGTGCCATGCTAGCAGGCAGGCGGCATTATAACCTTTGTCTCTGAAGTAAAGGCTGGACTAAGTAGAGTTGTTTGGATGGTGAGCCCCTTGGGGGGGGGGACTTTGGCTTTTCACTCTGTAAACCTATAACATG
>NW_022602591.1:0-24738 GCF_008692095.1 Etheostoma spectabile | reverse complement strand
TAAATATGTAAAGCACTGGAAGAACGGAGCTTGACTCACAGCTTGAAGCTAATCCTTTATTCATGGAAATCTCCGGAGATGGCAGCATACGAGGGTGGCTTCTTTACCTTTGCTGGGCGGTGCATGTTGTTCGCTTAGAAACCACCTCCGCTCATTATTATCAACATGTGGGAACTATCCAAAGAAATGCTTGGGTCACTGATAAGTGTGGGTTGATCTGTCATAGACTAAACCCAAAGCTCCTATTTAGTCTACAAAAATGATCCCCAAACACACACAACCACACACACACCACACACAGCTAAGGAAAGTGAATGTGGAGTGGATTGGTGTGGGAAGTAGGCAGGAGGCTCTGTTCCTACATACTGTTTTGAAATATGATTTGATGTTCATATTTAAAGTGAGTCGGGGGTGGGAAGAACTGACAATATTTCTGGTATTGTCTAGGTGTAGGCTGCGAGATATGTCAGAAAGTGACAGTGTGTGGACCTGAGCTGTGCTCTAAAGTAAGGATAAAGTGCTGTGATGGACAGAAGATTGGCTGGGAATTAAAAAGACCGTGAGCCCTCTCCAAGCACCATGGGACAGCTGACAGGCAGCCTGTAGAGCTCTCATCCCAGGTTCACAGGGAAAAGACTCTGTGGAAGACACTGGTGAAGGCTCTGCACACACTGCACTCATCACTCCCATGCTTCACTGTGGTCTGTGGATGCCAACATTGGTTACAGAATTATCTACTGTTACAATGGACATTGTGTTGTGGCTACTAAAATATAATAATCATAATAATTCTCATTTAAATTAGACCATGGAGAAGAAGAAGGTCTTTTAGGACCTGGCTGGCTATAACCTGAACATAAAGCTTAAAGCAGTAATTTGGTTTATTGCAATTCATGTCTTGCTAGCGCCCATTCAAAAGTGCCTGTTCAGAGCGGGTCGATTGCTTGGCCTCTGGTATTGCTGCTTTCAGCTTTATCGAGAACTGCTCAACCAATAGTACAGGCATTATGCAACAATAACCCACACAAAGTGCAACACAAACTCTTTCAACTGATCTAGTCTCTTGAAGGTCTCCTCTATAACAGTCCTAAGAAATCCAAAAAGTTTTGATAGATACTGAAATCAGTGATGCCAATTTCCCATTGCAGCCCATGTTAAGGGTGACACTACAGGTGAATGGTGAAAATATTTAAACTAACATTTATTTCCATAAAACTTCCCCAGTTGATTACTTAAAACAATACTGTTTTATCTTTTATGTTTGATCTTACAAATGAAGCATTGTCTATTCTAATTTGCAAGGTGTCTAAGTGACTAGGGTGAACCAAAATATTTGAGTGAGAACGCTGTAACCAGTATTTGTCCGATGTTCTGTTGCAGTTTGTGGGAGATTCACCCCTTTTTTCTCACGAAATACTTGCACAACAATCAACTGCACACTTTACACTGTGCTTCCTTTGGTAATTTTCTAACAACTAGTTATTTGGGACCAGGTTATTTCCTGAACAACAATAGATGGGTTTTGTTCTGAAACTTGAAAACATTCCCAATAAAGAGTTTCCAACAATGTCACATCTCCAGTCTCTGTTTCTTGTTCTTGAATGTACTCTGCAGACAGACAGACAGACAGACAGACAAGACTTCCATTTTAGGTAAATGTCCCTCGATTTGACCATAATTCATTGTATTACATTAAATCCTTGACTAGTGTTTTAACTTTGGTACTATGGCAGCTTGGTTCAGCCCGGATTTTCTCTGGACAATAAAAAAAAAACAGTGAAAAAGAAGTGGAATTGATGGCTTGACTGATATTTGGGGACGGATCTCAGTTCAAGTCAAAAATAGAGGGCAGGCATCAGAACCAGAACGTGTTCAAAACAAGTTGCAGATATGTGCCATCTTTTGTTACTGTCACTCTTCACACAGTCATTTCAACATGGCTGTCACTTCACATTGGTGTCAGATATTTGTTACATCCTAGAATAGATATAAAGAAAACATCCGAAAAAGTCAGATATGAGCAGCAATTCGGAGCTGAGCATGAAGGTCTGCCTTGTGAATGTGGCCTATTTACTACATCTGTGACTGTGCTGACGCTGGTAGGCTACTAACCACACTGCAACACCGATATGGCTCTGTAGTTTTGAATGTATGTGTTATCTGCTGTCATATTGCACAATATGTCTTCCCTGCATTGTATATGAATTCCCGGTGAGTGTATTCACTGTGTGTCAGTCTTCCATTATTGATTACCCGCTGTAGGGCTGTAACACTAACCGCTAACAATCATCTCATCTTCTCATGAATACACTGTCAAATGGCCTTTAATTTTTTTTTTTTTTTTTTTACTTAAGGCAAAGTGTACATATTTTGCACTTGAGCGATTTGACTTTTCATTAGACTTTGGGCCCACTGCCTGCTCTGTCATTCAGTACAGAACAATAATGTCTTCATATCTGTCCTGCCAAGCGACCTCCGGCCTTTCAACCCATTAACGCATGTATGCCATTAGCCACGGAAATCCGTGGGGATCTGGACGTCACCGTGCTGATCACTACTTTGTAAATTATTGATCAGCGAAACCTGACTTTTTAGTTTGGCCTTTTTGTTGCCTGTATGTCATCTGACTTGCACAGAAGCTTCTAATGTATGTAAGAACTTGCAGAATGGTGCAGTTTGAAATAAACTGGCTCATGCAGCTTCCTCTGTTTTATATTTATTCATGATGCCGTTGTTCCTTAAATACCAGTCATTCTAGTTATCTGAGTCCTCTCCATTCTAGGTCCCACAGTCGGAAAAATACACATTATAAGCAAGAATAGACGCTTGCATACACTTTATTTTGGTGCATAGGATACAATAAATGTGTAAATAGTGTGAGCCTATCTTCAATTGAGTCTTTTGGCTGATAAACAAATTCATAAAACACATTTAATCGACTTTGTAAATAGGATGATACACTGTAGAAGGTAGACTTTGATATAAGAGCACTAAGCTGATATACTGTACGACTGCCTCTACAAAGCCAGATAGGATGTGTTTACGATATATTTGCTGTGGCGTTAATGCACGCGTGTGTAAAACTCGCTCATCTGTCATCGTGTGATTATTCAAGTTGATAACCGTGAACGTTTACTAAACTAGTAACCCTGAAGAAGTGCATGGTAGTTTATTCTGTACACACATCTATTGCACATCTGTCTGTCCTTGGAGAGGGATCCCTCCTCACTTGCTCTTCCTGAGGTTACTTCCATTTTTGTGTGCGTGTGTGCAGAAAGCCCCTTGGGGCAAATTAGTGATTTGTGATATTGAGCTATATAAATAAAATTGACATGAGCTTATGTATGCTGTATTTAAGAAGGGACAATGTACATTCATTAATACAAGCACTTGAGTCCATCAATTAAATGTGATTTAGACATACATGCAGGTTAATTTTCATCTGCAGTCCCTGGCGGGTTGACGGCATAAAAGAAAACATACCAAATCTCATATGCACAGACACATAAACACATAAGCACAGACAAAAGCTCATAAGCTCAGATAAAAGCACATAAGCACAGACTCGTACGCACATAAGCACAGATAAAAGCACCGAAGCACAGAAATAAATGCACGGACTAAAGCAGATAGACAGTTTCACAATGGCTTCAGCATTGCACTTAAGAAACCACAGAAGTTGACAGGAAAAGACCATCTCAGAAATACTGAAACATAGTGGCGATGTGTTAAATGCTGCACAACCTGTATTATTAAGTACATTGATGAAGCTCAGGAAGGAAGGGACATACAGAGACAGTTATCAGATGTTTTAGATAAGGGAAGTGGTTGATTATTTTGTCATTATGTAATTGAAAATATAGATGACTTACCATATTTAAGTCAGAATACCCTACACGTGCCTATACTTAAAAGGGAAATGTGGGTTTCTTTCAAGCCGCCGTATTGCCTGTGAGTGTGGCTGTCACTGTGACTCTATGGTTCTATTTCCTATAGGTTTCGCCCTCTAACAGCTGTTTTATCGGGTTTATCCTCGCGCATGCGCAGTTGTGAAGATTTCTTTCGTGCACTTGTGCCCTGCACAGGTCTGCTCCCTATTTTTCTTTTTTTTTCTTTTCTTTTCAGCGACAAGCAGTTTGAAGACTTTGAAGAACAGCAGAGTCCGCCTGTGTACCGGTTGATGGACCGGAAGGGGATCTCTTTGGCGGGCAAGAGTCTGCTGACTTGGATCCCACAGAGATGGTTCTCTAGCCGGCATCAGCTCTCCCTCCTACCTGTTGGGAGAACTGGAGCTCGAAACAGAAGAAGATTACGGAACCCCGCCACTGCGGCTGTCTCCGGCCCAGAACGGGAGCACCACATCAGAGGCTTTCTCTCGCGCATCAGATGGGCTCCTTGCCCACAGACACATCTCTGTTGTTGGACGGCAGGGCAAGTCTGAGTCCCAGGCTGCGGAAGGGAGATGGCTCCTCCATCCCACCAATTGCCTGGAACAGACAACATGACATCCGCGGGTACTTTCAGCCCGGCAATTAGACACCTGCTCTTAATCAGAGATGCGTACACCGGGGTTACTATACAGCGCGGCAGACCTGGCGGCCATTCTAATGGCACTAGAACACACAAGCACACCCTGGAACCCAACTCTTGCACAAATACTGCCGGTGACATCATGACAGCTGCCATATGGCACAGGGATGAACTGTCGCAGCCGGACTCTCCAATCTCCCACCCCGCAGTGATAAGCCAACGGCTGTTGCCCTGGCCGCTCAACGGGAGTGCTTTGAGAGTATTGGGTGGCAACAGCTTCATCCTGTGGTTAAATCGGATATGTTGATCTATAAAAGCAGATATACTGTATGTGAATATATGGATATGGAAGTCACAGAATAACTAGCGGCCTTATTCATTCATATTATGCTTGAAGGTGATCTGCACTCGGACAATGCTGGATGATGATTTGGCTAAGTTTCTTAAGCGTGTGTTGCAACTTTTTGTGGGGCCACTTGGAGTGTGAAGAGAGATTGTTTTTACGCATTCCTTAGTGAAGTGTGTGTTGAATAGGATCATATGACAGAAACCTTTTGTGCGTTCTCTAGCTTTCTTAAAGGGATTTATTCCCAGTGCTCCAGGCTCTGGGGTTCAGCTTTTGAGGCTTTGGAACAAATCTCTCTCACAATGTTGTTCCTGGCAACAGCGCTCCTAATAGCTTTGACGTTGGCTAGGAGAGTGAGTGACTTATGCACACTGTCGGTCTCACCATCCTGCTTTTCTATTAAAAAGGACGGGAGCATTCCTACTTTTCAGCCAGATCCTTCATTCATGACAAAAGTCATAACGAAGTATTTTTGGTCCAATATCCGGCAGAGCAACTGTTTGTTCACTATATAACACTCACACGGCTCTTTCAAAACAGCGGCTGTCTCAACGGCTGTGTGAGGTTATCACCCACGCTTTCAGTGTAAAGAGAGTGGCATCCAGGCTTACTCCACGAGAGCGTTATGAGCACCCACAGTCCTCCTCAGAGATGTGACAGTGGCTGATATCTGCGCAATTGGTGTCTTGGGCATCTCCTTGCCTTTTTTCATCCGCTTTCATTACGCAATGTGTCTCTATGAGTCACTCGGTCTTATCCGCACTTAACAGCAAGTGATGTGCTATTAGATCTGGTACGCCATCGTCTCCAGACTCCTGCACCAGAGTGTCGGTGAGGAATTTCTTCCATCCATCTATCCATCCATCCATCCATCTATCTATCCATGCATCCGCCCATCTGCTTATCCGGTACCGGGTCACGGGGGGAGCAGCTCCAGCAAGGAACCCCAAACTTCCCTTTCCCGAGCCACATCAACCAGCTCCGACTGGGGGATCCCGATGCATTCCCAGGCCAGGTTGGAGATACAATGCCTCCACCTTAGTCCTGGGTCTTCCCTGAGGCCTCCTCCCAGCTGGACGTGCCTGGGACACCTCCCTATGGAGGTGCCCAGGAGACATCCTTACCAGATACCCGAACCACCTAAACTGGCTCCTTTTGATGCAAAGAAGCAGCGGCTCTACTCCGGCATCCTCCCGGATGCTCTGCTTCCCACCCTTTCTCTAAGGCAGATGCCAGCCACCCTCCTGAGGAAACACATTTCGGCCGCTTGTACCCTGGATCTTGTTCTTTTGGTCATGACCAAGCCTTCATGACCATAGGTGAGGGTAGGAACAAAAGAGAGCTTTGCCTTCTGTCTCAGCTCTCTTTTTGTCTGTTTTTGTGTAGAGGAAGGCATCCTCCACACCAAGATGCTAGTACGCAGACTTCAGGCAGTCCTGGGCGTGTTGTACCTGGGGTCTGAGAAGGCTGAGGAAGAGCTGCGCCAATGTCTTCATCAGGTGTGAAGTGAGTGCCACCGGAAGGAAGTTGTTCAGCTCGCTGGGCCTTTTCTTCTTGAGAATTGGTACGATGCAGGATGTCTTCCAGAGGATGGGCACTCTCCCTAGCTACAGCTAAGGTTGAAGATCCGTTGTAGTGGTTCCCCCAGTTCTGAAGGTCGTCAGTAATCTTGGACACACTTTATCCGCGCCTACTGCTTTTCTGACCTGGTCTGTGGGATGTGAGGCGGGGATTGTATTGAGGTGGAGGACGAAGAGGGGGGTATTGAGGTGTCAGGGGGGAGATGTGTAGACGTGGAGGGGGTGGAGGGGACAAGGGCTAGTTAAACCTGTTGAAGAAGTCATTCAGCTCCTTCGCCTTCTCCATTGCCCCCCCTATAGCTCTGGTCTTTGTGTTGTGACCTGTGATGGTACTCACACCTTCCCAGACCTCCCTCATGCTATTTTCCCGCAGCTTCTGCTCCACTTTTCTCCTGCAGTTGTCCTTAGCTTCCCTCACACAGTGTTTCACCTCCTGCTGTGCTGCCTCCATGGCCTTCCTGTCCCTGTTCCTGAAGGACAGCCTTCTTCTTGTTGAGGACAGCCTTGACTTCCCGTGCTACCCATGGCTTGTTATAGTGTAACAGTGGACAGTCTTGATGGTGGAGGCCGCGTCAGCGCAGAAGTTCAGGTAGTCCGTCAGACAATGTGTCATCCCCTCTATGTCCTCACCATGCGGGTCAATCAGCACATCCCAGACTGTGGTGCTGTAACAGTCTCTCAGGGCACTGAACTCCTCGGCAGATAATATGGCCGCAGGGTAACAGCTAGCAGCTCGAGGTCCCGGCAACATGAAGCTGTCTTTACGGAGACATGTCCTGGGTTACACCAGCCGTTGTTGACATACGTGATGAGCCCCCCCGCCTTTCCTTTTTCCACTCACCTTTGTCTCTCTGTCGGCAGTGAATCCCAGCAGGTCCAAGTTAATATCCGGTACAAGGTGGTTTAGCCATGTCTCCGTAAAGATGAACAAGCTGGTCTCACGGTAGATCCGCTGGTTGTTCAGCTCGAACAACTCGTCGGCAGCAAGTTCACATTCCCCATGATTGCGGAGGGATCGGAGGGGCTTGTAGTGCCTCTGATTCTCCGCTAGCTTGGCCTATAGCTTAGCCCCAGCCTTGCGTCCCGTTGTGCACAGAGCCAGCAATTCCACTCTTGAGTAACTGGCTCTTGGTTGCATTTTAAAATTAGAAATATCCATAGGATATATATGAAATACACAATATATTTGCAAGAAGAGTAAAAAAGGTAGACAGAAAGAGGTTTAAATAGGTAAAAAGAGCTAAAAACTGAATAGCTACAGGAGAGGCAGCCATCCCCTACAGTGCCAGAAAAAGCATTGGCTAAAGAAAAATGCTGATGCTGGGAGCAGATCTTTGGTCTCGCAGCTGTATTATACAGTAACTGTGGACGTAAGAGAGGCTTGTGCAGGGCACAAGGACACAAAATAAATCTTCACGACTGTGCATTCGATAGGGATTAACCCAACAGCAACAGCTCTTGGAGGGCTATGCCTATACTCATAGAATCTGGAGTTACAATGCGTAATTATTGTTACTTTGCCCTCGCCCCCTTAGTTGTAGAGATACAAAACAACGTATGTCGGGGCCAGCAGCAAGAGTCTCCAACAGCTTTCCAAATAAACAGGGATTTTTCATGAATCACACTTGTCTGTGACTGAAATGAAACACAGAAAGTAGCCCCAGTAATAGCCACGGTGCTAACCGCATAGGGATCTACATCCAGGTTAATTTGCTTTCTGGCAAACCACCCAGCATATTCATCCACACCTGCAGGTTTGATAAGTGAAGTCAAGTGTATTCACATAGCTCAATATCAGAAATCAATAATTTGCATCAAGGGGCTTTTCAGTCTGTACAGTATTAGAAACCCTCTGTCCTTAGACCCTCAATTTGGGTAAGGAAAAACTCCCCAAAAGAACTTTAACGGGGAAAAAATGGAAGAAACCTCAAAATGAGCAACAGAAGAGGGATCCCCTTCCCAATACAGACCGACATGCAATAGATACCGCATGCAAAGACTAGAACAACATAACAAGCATACAGTACATAGACAATCCAAATGACAAAAATTAGATGCTGCAGATTGTAAACATATATTGTATTAAGAATATAGATGCGGGAGGACGGTTTTACATGTGTGAGGCTGACTTTTTCTGCTGTAAGACTCAAAAATGTAAATGCAATGGTGAATTATCCCTCAGACTATTAGGACAGTCGCAAACCATTTCACACTGATAGCCATCTGTATTTATTGGAATCAGACTACACAGCTGATAAGCTATATTAAACATGAAGCAGATTTGTTTTGGGGAAGACCAGACCAGAGCTAAAAGAAGTGAATATTGGACTTACCTGTTAGGTAATGCTGTTCAGTGTCTTCTGGATGTATTAATAAGCAAATGAATGTGACCATATTAGCCATTATAACTTTATAGTGTGTGTGTGTGTGTGTGTGTGTGTGTGGTGTGTGTGTGTGTGTGTGTGTGTGTGTGTGTGGTGTGTGTGTGTGTGTGTGTGTGTGTGTGTGTGTGTGTGTGTGTGTGGTGTGTGTGTGTGTGTGTGTGTGTGTGCTGATATCGCCTCTGCACTATCAATACACATTTCATCTGTCAGTAGAGTCTGTACTGCCTTAATCATCCCATCCCAGCTTCGACTGCACTTTAAATTACCAATCTGGGTTTTGCCATTTGTGCCTCTGTGAAGCAGTTGTCTTCAAAGATGCAATTACTGAGACAACCAATTGCTTCAAGAGCATTAAATTTCATAGATGTTACAGAAGCAGCTAAGCTTGTTAGCTATATCCCTAGACTCTTTGTTAACGTAAATGACGGAACAAACAAAACTGACTAAAAATTGAAAAAAATGGATGAATTAAACGAAGCAGTTAACAGCCGCTAACTTGACGTGCCCTGTCTTACTTCCCTAGCTCTCTTTTCTTCTGTCCTTCTGCTCTGTTCCGATCTGGATTTTCCTCTAGTAAAGGCATTCATTTCCATTGCTCACTTTGTCTCCGGCAATCACTCTTAATACTGTGTAGACATCTGGACAGTGTCAGCAGTATCCAACGCCAACTGGAGCTGCAAGCCTGACCACAGACCACAGGGGATGGGGTGGGCTGCGATGGTGAAAGCTCTTTCACCGCAGGTGCGGTGCTTGGTCATGAGTGGTGAGGAGAGGAGCTTTGTGTCAAAGGGCCAATAAATGCAAGTATTCTCTTGTTCCTCATCGGAACAGTTGTGGTAACTCATGATTGATTGACTGAAAAAAAGAAAACAAAACACCTTATATAAGCATCAGAAATGCAATATACATAAAATCCAAACCTGTATTAATAAATATACATCTTGTCAATAGCACATAGTTAAAGCTTTAGTGCGTAACGTTTTGATATTAATTAACGTCCATTACATTCAAGCCATTGCCAAATTAGTTACAACAAAGCTAATTAAGACTATCAGCTTCACCAAACACTATATTTCTCAGCATGGCTGTGTTTAGAAATAAGTGTGTTGTCCGGCAACTTTCGCACACAGAAACTTGAGCGAAGATAATACCTCTTCTGAAGAGTCCATCATGTTTTTTTAATCCTCCGTGTCCTCCTCGGCTCCAAAAACTGCGTGGAGGAGGGGTGGGGGTGCATGTGTGATTACAGAAGACTTGTGTCTTGTGGATGTGGTGTTGTCATTACTCGACAGAAACTACGCACTATAGCTTTAAATGTTTTCATATTTTTAATAAATAGTATGTAGGCTACTCTCCTCACTTTGTTAAGTTTTGTCCTAAATCATTCGTTTTTGTCCAGTGTTTTAGTCACTCGGTTGTTCTTGCCTAATTTGTGTAGGTTTATTAAATCATAAACAAGAGGTTTATGATCAGTTCAGTGGGTTGCCCTAATTGTGGTGGTGTTTGATGTCTGCTGTTGTTGTTCTACTCAATTGGGGATAGTGAAAACAGGTGTGCATCTTCAAGGCCTCTAAGCAGCTAGTGAAGGAATACTGTCGGAGAAGCTGTGGGAGAAAGGGTAAAACAGTAAATTACATTTAATTAAACTTGCATAACTGATTTTTCATCACCTTTAAAGTGGATACGGCAAACTTGTTAGCAACAGTTGCTTATTCATGCATCCAGCAGTCGTGGAGCAACATTATCATGCATTTGGAGTCGTGTTTTTGGCCGCCTGATAAATGTAAGTCCAATGCTCACTCTCTTTTAGCTCTGTGTTTGGTCTCTACCTGAGAGAATTTTGTGGTGTATCAGCTAGTCTCTGTGTCTGTCGGCAGTGTAGTGCTGAGCAGGTAGCGGACACCGGGGTTTTAGAGTAGTTTCTTCCTAAACAGCTGCCTACTGCAGTCGAAAGCAACGCTATGAGAGTGCAGAGTGAATCAACACAGTAAAGCTGTTGGCTGGTCAACTAAACTATGAGCTGAAACTCACTACATTGTTCTTTGAAAAATTATGGATCATAGCTGCCTTAAAGTTTGTGCATTCATGGCAACTTCTTTTGTCAGCAACAAATTAATGCCTTGTCGTCATTTTGTATGCATTGCATGTGTGTACTTTCAGTTTTGCCTGTTTCACTAATATGTTCAAAGGTCAAATGATGTGGTAATCTTTGGATGCTGTTGTGGAAGTTTCTGTTGCTGAGTGTTTTTGAGAGTGAAAATAAAATAAAGCAAGAGATAGAGTTGAGAACTGAAACCAAGTTTGGTCTTTGTATTTTTTTTTTTGTACCTGTATGAAAAACAAAAGTCACACAAAAGATTCAAGCATGTGAGAATCAACCATAAAGAGAGGAAAAACAGAAGATCATTATTAGAATGTAATTTTCCCATTACAGGGGTTTAATATAGACCTTAGTGGTCCCCTAATACCATATCTGTAGTATCTTGTAAGTATCTTTCCCAAAATTCCGCCTTGGTGCAGAATTGCAGCCACTAGAGCCCGTTCCACAATGAGCTTTCCTTAGGACGTGCCATTTCTGAGTCTCTAGATTTTGAGGAGGGTCATCTGAGCTTTCATTTTCTCAAAGGCAGAGCAGGATACCTAGGGCTCGGTTGACATCTATTGCCATTTCTTGCCACTGGGTGACCATGGGCGGACTGGGGGAACTAATATTAATGTTAAAAAACATCATAAAGTGAAATTTTCATGCCATGGGACCTTTAATAAACCCCCTTGTTTGCATGCTAACCATATCTGCAACCCTTTGCATGGGGTTGTGACACTACAAGGCAATTCACATACTGAATAAAATACACAATCAATTATTTTTTTGAAGTACTGTTAAGTGTTTTTAATTAATAAAAAAACAGTGGCATTGCCTTCAAGGTGACCCCTAATGTGCATTTAAAATATAATGTTCTAGCAAACAGGACATTTGTGTGTAGAGACCCCTTTTGAAGGTAACCTTTTTTCCCAGATCCCCACCGAAAAGTGGCACTAACCATATGGCCAACATAAACAAGTGAAATATCCTCTTAAACCATCGGGGAGCGTGCAGCTTGTATGTGTTCATTAGCCCCCAATGAACTTTGAAGGTGAGAGGAGACTGTGAGAAAGACACTGTAGCTGGATACAGGGAGAGATGTGTGTGCGCAGTGTTGCAACCATGTTCATCATGGAATTGAAAAATTGTTTTTCTAATTATAGAAGTTGTAAAACCACAGTTAAGGCCACAGTCTGTTCCTTGCTCCTTTGAGAAAATTGATTAATTGAGTGTAGCGCACAACAGATTAATGACATGGTGTTTGCAACTTGGCAACTAGTACTTATTATTATTGGCAAAGGAGGATTGCTTCACATTGTGTCTGAACACCAATTTGATTTGATGAAATGATCCCAATTGGCCCACTTTACTAGTAAATCTCTGACAAAAAAAAGTGGATAACTTGTACCAGTTTCTCCTCCGATGCTGTGGGCAAATCCTCTTCTGAAGAAAATTAGACTGAAAGGAGAGGACGTCCCAGAGGTGGGACCCCAATTAACGTATCTTCTGTGTCTGAATAGTGGTCAACCTTTGGTGACTGCAAACATCCCAAAATCTGTTGCCTGTCCTGTCCTGTCCTTCCTTTCTTCGGGGGACTGTCTCACTCACTGATATCCCATGCAACAGTCTTTCTGTCAGCACTTCATCATCAGCTGTTCGATGCATTGATATTTCAAGGACTCATTCAGTCCATCTAGGTGAGCAGCACTGGCATGTTTAGATTTTTTCTGCTAACTAGACTGACTAAATCAGGGGTCTTTGTAGTTAGATGTCGGGTGCTATTGATTAGCCTTCAAAGCAGCTCAAAAATGATTCTCCAGTGACAGAATGAACTGCTGTTCTTGCACCTCCAAAGACTTGACAAAGTCTTATTTTGCATTTGTCTTTGACATGTTAATGCAGATAATGCAGATCTTTGACTGCATATTGATAGAGGGTGTTTTTTAAATGTTGGAATGCACCACATACATCCACAAACACACATGTGCCAAGGCTAACGAGAATGAATGTGTACACTCCTGGGTTTAAGCAACTCCTCCAAGAGGCTCTCCTCCAAGCTTGGCAGGAAGCTGTACTTTTAACAAAGCTGACTCAGGAATCAGATCTGTGACAGGCATGTGAAAATATTTATATGATAACTAAGGTGTCAACGAGAGACTCAGCAGGAGTATGTGCAGAGCTTGTGTGCGCATGCATGTCAAATGCACATATCTAAATAACAGTACACTTGCATGCTTGGGCAGGATTCCAGTGTGTGACATTCATGAGTTTCTTTATGGTTGATTGAAGATGGAAATGCAGCAAAAGCCTCTACGAGTCTTTGATTGACAGATGTTCCTCTGAGGCACCCGTCTCCCGAGAGCGACAGCTCAGTGGTCACGAGAGCACGGTAGCTCCACTTGATGATGACAGATGATGCAAGCCTATACCTCATAGATCAAACATAAAGAAATGTGACATTGAAAAATAACTTGACTGAAAAGTTTCATGTGATCGAATGATCCTGGATTAGTCTCATCATCTCTCTCATGGGGATAAGCACTAGAGTTACAACATGACTGAGCCTCCTGACTTAAACAGAAGTACAGTAGCAAAGCGGGGATGTGGATTGCAAAATGCTGAAAATAACATATCATGTCTTATTAACTCAACGAGAGCATCAACGGACTGTTACTGTACATAAAAACTTAACCCATTCACTTAAAATTTCAAATGTTCAGAGTCCTCTCTTGTTCATGTTTCCCAGTGTGCAGGACATAAATATACTCTTCTCCCTGAGATATTTGTCATACTAACACAACTGAAACTAACTTACTGTGTTACAGTTAAAAGCAGCTCAGACTTGACTGCGTTCCTCCAGGCTATAAGAGAGCAGCCATCTGCGAGGGTAGTAAATGCTATTGAAGCATCACTGAGCAAATACATCCAAGTCGGGCCTATTTTATTCAAGGAAATACAGCCCATGGCTCGTCGACAATCCAACGATATACATGGTGGTTCAGTGAAAAGCATGAAAAAATAACAATGTGGTGTGCTCTATCCCTGCCGTTCTGGATGTTTGCACAGAAATTGGAGGCAGCTCTGTAGCCACCCAATCTGTGACATTTCTGTTTGTCTTTGCTTTAAAACTGATAACTGAAGAGATGGGTTTCTTCATATACTTCATCATGCAAAGTAGTCCATGACTTGATTGCTGATTTTTGATTGTTACCTTTTTTGTAACCTCACTGAGACTAACTCTACCGTTGAGGATGCCCCTTAAAAATTGTGAGGCTTTCCCATTAAACCTTTTCTACAGTCGGCATAGCGTAAACAACTGGTCATCCATGCACTGCGTTCATGGCCGACATCACTGATTTCCACACCCCACTGCATGTGTATAGTGTATAACTTGCATGGACACTGTTGTCACATTCCTTGTGGCGGTTTGTGGCAAATAAAATAGAAGTGTATCTTTTCAGATGCATGTGAGACAGGGGTCTGAAAAACACAGCTAAGTAGACACCACATAGCGCACCACATACTGTGTGTGTGTGTCAAAGGCAGTAATGGTCATGGCTCTGTCACAATAACCCAAGCACCGCAGGGGTTTTAACATTCTGAAAAGGTTTCTTCCCTGCGCATTTAAACCCTATTGATTAATCGCATTTTCGTAGATTTAATTCTGGCACACAGTCAGGAAAGGTTCTCCACTCAGAGTGATACATGAAAGTGTTTCTTCACATCCAACATCAGGAAGCTATTAGTTGATGAAGTTTAGCTCTGAGAAGTGTTCTGTGTATGCAGAGTACACACTAGGAAAATCAACATCCCCTCCAAATCATGCGGCCGTGAAGAGCCTCCTGCTCATGGTTTGGTAAACTGACATCAGAGTCAAAGACCCAGATCAGCTGTCTTCTACAGACAGCCATGGAAGGCCATCAACAACCCAGTTTTCAGGCTAATTTTCATCAAACCTTAATCAGACAAGCCCAAAAAAACATCTCAGATTCAACTAAGGTTCTCCATCAGCTCCTCCCCTCAGGCAGACGACAGGGTCCCCCAGCAGGCTTTGCTGTTTCAAAATTTCTATTTGAGCAGTTTACTCCACCTATAGGCTGAAATATGTGTATGCTATAGTTGTCCTTCTCATTGATCTCTGTTATATATTTTACTAATACTAAGTATTTTCTTTTTTTGCTGGGATTTTATACTACTGACACTGTGATGTCCAAGGCAAAAATATCCATTTGGACGATACATTTTATCTTATCCCCGAGGTACCCAACTCTAGTCCGTACAATGCAACACACGCTTTTTCAATTCAAGAACATTACCTCAAAGAACCATTTATTTTAGTTAATTTTGAACATGTTAAAAATCATCAAAAATCAAGAAAAAACAAAACAAACAAAAATACTCAGCAAACATATCTTTCAAAATTATTGTAAATGATTCTAGTAAGGATTCGCATGTTTAAAATCTTGGTTGGTCTGTCTGTTTACATAACACATTTCTTAGTAAGGAAAACTAATGATTTGTACTGCTAGCATTACCTACTAATGATTACAAGATTATTTATTTGTCTGTCTATAAATGACATTTCACACTGGGCTATGGTAAAATGTCCTTTAAAGCCTATAATATAATTCAAGTTGTTGGCAACTTTTTCTACTAATGGGTGAATTAATATGAGACGCCAGTTTGTAATGTTGCTATGATGTACAGTATATGCTAATAGTACTGCAGCTACAGGCATACCAACACTTTAATAGGCAAGTTGTGCAAAATATTGGCTATTTATCTTACTTCACAGTTCTGCTCTTTCACTCCATATTTTAAAAGCCTAATGTACAGTATGTCTTTAAAGTAAAATAAAGATAAACAAGTCCATATGGAAAATATCAATATTTATCAAATGGGAAAAATGAACAAATTCAAAAACATGTTTTTGGACTACTAATGTGTGCAATGTAATAAACTTCATACATGGGCTGATCAAACTATAACTTCTGTACAGAATCATTTCAAGTCTAAATATGACTTTTTGGACCTACTTTTACCAGCATGATTCTTGAAAAAATCCAGAAAAAAATTCCAGAAAATCCAGAGATCCTCCACCAAGCTAGTATTTTTCAGGTCAAGGTATATCATTTTGCAAAGATGATGAAGATGATCTATTGACACTGAAGGCCAAGAGCAACACAACACTCAGGAAAAATAAGTTACAACTGGGATAGTGGAGTTTAATTTAGAAACATAAAAAAGAAATACTATACAGGTAGGTCTAACAAGATCCTTCTTAACGGCCCACTCTGAGCAGTATTTTCTGTTGTTCCTCTTGCATGAAGTGAAACTTTAATTGTTGGGAAATGCGTGCGACTGCCCTCATTACGTCATTAAAACCCCACAATGTGAGTGTTCCTCTGGCATTCACCAGGGCATCTATCTGTTTTATTTTGGCTTCTCTCTTTGCATTTTCACACAGGGAACAACAGGGAACCATCACTTTGGTTTGTGAGTATCACAGCGTATTGTCAGAGTTACCACCAGGGAGTCATCACGCCCTCTGAGCCTCACTGTCTGCTGGATGAGAGGCACATACTGGGCTGAGGAAGCATAGGAGGTAATTTCTGAGATGTGGCTCTCAGAAGTAATCTACACTTTTAAAGCCACGGGATGTAAGGCATTTTTATTCACTCTAACACAACTGAGAGGGTTGTAGCTTTATGTTGCTGAGGCATGTGTTTCTTTGCCCAGTGATTGCATTAAGTGCTGTTGTGAGCCATGTTTACCCTTTTCCTTTGAGGATGCCTTGTAGGTACCTGCATCCCTCCTGGCAATATACAAGAGGGAGATGGAGCTGTGGTGGAGAGCCTGTCTGAATGAAAGAACAGGCCAGGGAGGTTTATAAATAAAATTGACAGCAGGCACCTTACTGAACCATGGCTTGAATGTTTAAAGGGTGGCAGCGTTTTTTTGTGAGAGACGAAATCTCTCGCTGAAAAGCGCAGCGAAGTACACCATCTTTTCACTAGGTATAAATATGAAATAGGCCGTTCCCTTTGGAGGGGCACTCTGTGGAATTGCGTGACGTTATTGTAGTTTGTGTCAAAGGTGTAGTGGGTATTGAGGGGGGGAAGGAGACGTGTGTTTTTGCAGGCACAACTGTCGAGGATATGCAGATTTTTTGGATTAATTTCGTTTGCTCAAACCAGAACTCGACTTCAGCAGAAATGCTGTTCAGAGGATAGTGACGGGAGGGAAACCTACTTGCCTGCTGAGACTGAAAATGGGAGGGAAATGCATAGGAATCAAAGCGTAATGGATCTTCAGCTACAGAGATACACTTGCATTTTGTCAACTCTTTTCAGCTTTCATTTTTGAGTATCTCATGATGGATAGCCATATTGCAAACAAATAATGGTGATGTCAAAGACTTTTGATGTACAGTATATGTAGGAGCAGGGTCTCATATTACTTGCGTATAAATCCATACTTATCAAATCATGTTATCACCTTGAGGCCCTGTGTGAAATGTTTGTGTGTGTGTGTGTGTGTGTTTCATTAAATGCAGAGTGAATCTGCTGCTGGGGCACTTTTCAACACAGGAATTCTATTTAGAAGACAGATCAGGCTGCTTTTTTTTCATCAACAACAATGCCTAGGGTCACCAGGTTGGTGTAAGCACGGAGTGTTTTCGGAGGAAATACAGCTTTGGGATTTTTTACATTACAGTGACAATTTACGCTGCATTTTTAATTTGAACATGGTTTTTCCTCTCTCGCTGTGACGTCTGCTAAGCACTGAAATCTCCTCCCTCAAGGATGTTCTTCTCCTGAGACTGCTTAAAATTAGACTCTGAGATGAATTTACTGTTGTGAAAATTGCATAGTAGGTATATTACATAATGAATATCATAAGACATCTTTTTTTTAAATAAATTCCTATCAAAGTACAGTTTATTAGGCAGCGGTGGAAGAAGTGTTGCTCAAATTACAAGGAAACCGATTTCCTTGAGAGAAATAGGGCTGTCAAACGTGTCAAATAATCCTTTTGGTCATAATATAATAATAGCAGGATGGGCAATATTAATATTCTAAAACTGGAAAGTGGCGGTGGTTTAACCGGGCAGTTAATGTGCTTGGGTGTAGATCATAATAAAACACTGTACAGAACCCTTTTCTGTTTCTATTTCTTGTTTTATTTTGAAAGTTCTCTGTTCTCCCTTGTGTTGTCTTGTTTTACTTCCTGTTGTATATTTTCCCGCCTTAGTGATTACCTATCCTTGTCTTAATGTGTTACACCTGTGTCTCATTGTCTTCCCTGTCTTGTGTATTTAAGTTCACTCTTCCCCTTTCCCCAAAGCGAGATCGCCTACTTCCTTGCGTTCAGCCTTCGAGTGTCCTGTTTTCTGCGTTCTTGTTATTTTCCCTGAATTTTGACCATTGCCTGTTTTTCTGGACTTATTTTGTTTTGGTGGAACATGTACGTTCAAAGGGGTTTTTAGTCGTGCAACAGAAAACCCAGATTGGACAGACAGTCTAGCTAGCTGTCGGATTTACCCTGCAGAGATCTGAGGAGCAGTTAACCGTAGTCCTCAGAAATGCACCAGAGTTTGAAATTCCAACACAAATAAGGCGGAAGATAATGGATATCTGCAATCCTGGAAGCGAAACCTCTTGGATATAGACTAAGCTCATGGTGGCGTTATAGAGCAAAGGTCAAGGAATCACCAAAGTCATTAGGATGTCTCCTTTGCTATTGAAAATCCATCCAATAGTTATTGAGATAGGTCCGTCTGAACAAATACCAGCAACTATCTATCCATCATTTAATCTCCATTGTAGCTTTTTTGTTATTATGAACTGGTCACATGCAACACGCTCTTCACAACATGTGCAGGTATTCACATTGTTTTACCTCAGTTATTTAATTTCTTTTTTCGGGGATGCAGAGCTGGAATGAGGTTTAGAAGTCTGATCAGTCTGGCGATGTTAACATTTAGGTGAACCCCCTGGAGATAATAGCGCTGTTCATTCTCTGCCTGCTGAAGACATCGCAGTATCACTCATAAAGAAACCTTCAAGACACTTCTTTCTTCTAGCACACCAGAGGTCAAAGTATTCCTCATTTTAAAATAGTCTTTCCTTTTTCCATGTTACTGTCAAATGATTAGTACATGGTGTCTCAGCCCATTTATTACACTGCCAGCCGGAGAGCTACGCTCCAATAATTCCTCAGTAAGAAAATGGGTGAATCTTGGGCATTCTAACCACCTCTGCTTTTCTTGTTAGTGTGCCTTTTTGCGTTCAAAAAAAAAAAGGACACGCTAATTTGGAAATATGAGCTGAGTGCATCCACTTTGGGGATTTTGCTTTAAGACAATTGAAAACCTAGAAGTGGATCCACCCCCTCAGGTCATTCATTTGACTGACAAAATACAGTGACATACACAGTGTACGTTTTCAAGAAAAATGAAATTTCATCCATGTTTGCAAGTTTGAGAATATCGTTTTAGGGGACATAAAGAGCGGAAGGAAGCAATTCTGTTAAAGAGAGTCAATAACTTGCACAACTGCTATGGCACCTAAGGGTAACATCACACCACCTGAAAAAAAGCATAAGTGGATATTTATTGAATAGCTGTCATAGCTCCTATTTCTATTAAAAGTATATTGGAAATAGCTCAAAAGAACTTGGAAATGGCTAAAAGATACACGTGTGTTCAAAGCTGACTGTCTGTTGCTAATCAGGAAGTTGTATTAAAAGTAGAACAAAAATCTGATTTTTAAACGATTTGAAATTAATAACTTAACAGACTAAACATGTAAATGTCATCCACACAACAGCATCACCTCCACAAAACCAGATCTCTCGAGGGAGCTGATTAGGTGAGAGTGGAGAAACAAGTTGCTCACCTGGTTCCCAGTTAGGGAGCCACTTCCACTGGCCATAATGAATAGAGCTGGACAGGATATTTGAATGTCATCTTTACCTCCTGAGACACTTCCAATTTGGCACTGTGTAATATTAATGTCAGGGAAGAGCCATGCACTTGGAGTGTTATCACAAGCAAGGCAGTGCAGGGTTATTATAAATCTCTGGGGCAATAAGGAAAAGAATGAGTTAGAAGACTAAAGGCTTTTTTTTACTGCCAAAAAAGTCATGTCAAAAACTGTCATTTCAGAAAATGTTTTCCACTTAATTAGCATAGTGGAGCTTTAAATGAGTATATGGACCCTGCTTTTAGAATTCCTAAAAACCTCAATATTTTATTATTTTCCAGGAAGAAAGCAGTTTGTGCACCTCCATGGTATCTTATTTGGCTCTGCTCTGACAGGCTGGGCTGTCAGGCAGTCTATTGTCAAAGATATCATTATAAATCCTCTTTTGAGCCCTGACAAGTCCTCCATTATAGATTTCAGCCCCTTGCTGCTGGGAAGAATGTGGCCCTGTCACCTGAGGCCAATCCCCCAGCCGGTCAACATTCATGTCACAGAGCAGCCTGACCCGTTAATGGCTTTTCTACTCGTATACAGAATGTGCGAAGGCCCGTTAACAATATGACAACTTGATGGCCTGAATTTTTTCTCTAACAGGTGGGTACAGTACCACAATTATATGTGGCTGCTGTCCTAATTCTGAGCCTGAGGATTAAGTTAAGATTAAAAATAAACTAAGTTATAAGGACATGTTGTTGGGGTATAATTCTAACTAATGTGCTAAGGAATGGCAAAAAGTGAACAGGGTGCAATGTGGATGAAGCTGTATGGGGATGAAGTTATTCCATCTTTTCACAAGCTAAAAAAAGTCCACCATGTTACTGGATGGCAGGTCGAGGCACATGATGTATAGCCTCACTGTCTCAAGGAAAGCCCTGCTAGGACCACAAGGGTGTGTTGCACTGAGATCCATTTAAAGAGAAAAGTGAAAAGATGGTTTGGTGTGAATTATGTTTGGTATACAGGATTTGTCCTATCTACAGTAGCTGGTAATTGTTAATGCTTAACTGAGATCATTTATTTAGCAATCAAAACTGCAGGCACAATGTTTCAACTTTCTTGTTTATGTTAGCAAGGCCTTAGAATGTTTCTTCCTTCAGTTGTTTGGGCAGCTGTGGACTTGTAGCTATACCGTCTTACTGCCACCTTGTTGCGTAAATTGTCGTGGACCAACACATTCTCACTCTCCCGTTGACGCTTGGTCACGTGCTTTAAGTTTTTCCCGGGAAGCAAACTCCATGCTCTGGCTTGAAAGTCCTGGAGGTTAACGCCCCCCCATCCACCCTAACCTTCCTATGCAACCCGTTTGAACTCCGAACTCGTAAAATACGGACGTTTGGACAGTGTTGGTCAGCATCTAAAGGGACAAAAAAAATGCCCTTCGGTGTGTTTGGATAACGTACTGGGGAGAACAGCAGCTACACAAGGTTTAGCGAGTAGTATGTGAGGCAGAAAATCCGCACAGGGAGGTTGGTTTGTTTGGTTTGGGGTGGTGGTTGGGTCAAACACAAGACTTTGACCCAGGAGACGGGGGTTTGTCTCCAGGGTGGCACCTTTCCTAAAGTCGCTTTCTTCTTTAACGTCCTGTTATTGCCGCGTCTCACGGAAGTGTAAGCCCACCCACAACCTTTTCCTTAACATAACAGCGTCAAAAGGGACGCCAATACTCCTGACCAAGCGCGTTTAATAATACGCTAAAGGAGACTTTTACAGTCAATAACAACGACAAAGGCACCTGAACAATCGTTGCACCGATCAATTGTCATATGCATCCTTATACAGCGGTTTTCAATTTAGTGAATACAGCAAAAAAGCATGGAATGTTTACAACTTACAGTGCTAAACCTAGCGTAGCTTTTTGAACGAATGGTTCATGAGAACAGGCTGATCCCTGATGTGTGGCAGTGACAACAGCAGCGAAAACTAACAAATGTGTTGAAGTCAAAAGAAATGTTTAAATAGTGTTATTTCGTCAGATAAATGAGACTAAATATGTTCGTCAACGACCTTTTTTTTCCATGACGAGACGATGATGAGACTGCACCAATGTCCAAAAACGCTGACTAAGACTAAATTAACATGCATTATTGTTGACGAAAAAAAGACAAGACTAAAATGTTTTGCATAAAATAAAAAATAAAATAAAATCTCTCTTAATTTTTGTCTACAATCATCTCTACTTCTTCATCATGGGATAGAACTAGTGCAGTGCCCGTTTGGAGCGTATGCCTGTTCCAAACGGGCCAATGGCTTGGTTTCTGGTATTTTTCCCCTCACTAAGCGCGGTTCATTCAGGCTCTTAAACAACTTGGGGAGTGGCTGGAGAAATATCTGCAACTGCTGGGGCAACAAAACAACGTGCTGTAGAGCCCAGGAGCCCTGGCGCTTATCTCACATGTGTCTGTGTACGATTGTATTTGCATGAAGGAAGAGGCTCGATATACCAGACGCGTTTATCAAAGTTGCATTCAACAAAAATCATTCAACAAGTGTATTTTGTCAGGTAATTATGACATGTAACCAATATTGAGATGTGTGTAACACTATTTGACTGAAATGGTTATCAGAATCAATCCCCGAAATAATTTATTTAAAAAAAGTCTAAAACGTTTTGACTAAAACTTGACTAAGATACCTGAGTTCTCTTTTGACTAAAACTAGACTAAAATAATGAGACTTTAGTCTACTAAAACTTGACTAACAACAAACATCATAAGTGAATAACTAAATATGAATATAAAACTAACAAGGACATTGGCACAAGACTAAGACTGAATTAAAAATAGGTGACAAAATTAACACTTCTTTAAATGTTGTCAAGGCAGCCAGTTTTGAAATGGTGCCATCAAAATGTACACATTCCAGCCAGCAAAGGTGTAATGAGATCTTAGTGTGAAAGCTGCATAGTGCAAAATAATAAAATAATTCATAGCAATGTGGAAATGAACCGACAGCTTCTTTTACAAAGGCTTATATATTACATTTTAATTGAGGCTAACAAAATGCACTTCTCTTCATATCACAGCACATGTTTTACAATAATGCAAATACTGGTTGTTTGTTCTTCATTATGTTGATTAAATCGCAATCGATTTTCGCATTGCGTTCTTTTTTAAAATTAGATAGACAAAGGTGTAACTAGACATTAACACAAGTTGTACTTTAACAGACGTTATGTTTTGAATATGGTATTGTTTGTCTGTATGTATGAAAGTGTTTCTTATCAAATGTCTGTTTATTGACATGCCAAAAATAAAGAACAAAAACATGCTCAGGGGGTTAGGGTTAACCCTTGCATCATGTGGATGCTTGACAGCTGTGGTCCTTACTTAGAATTCCTCATTGGGGGGACAGAAACAATGCAGCAAAGCTTTCAAATTCAACAAAGAGTTTACATTTTAAATTGTCACTTCTATGATCAGAGCCAGAACTGATGTTGATCAGTGAGGAAAACAATACTTACATGGCTAACAAGCACTAGAAGAAGTTGAACCGGAGCAACCATCGCAATACTGTATGGGGAATTGTCAATGATGCACAGAGCCAGCTGCCTTCAATATATGCCATCCCATCAGATCCACCTCACAGACCATGCTGCTTCTGTCAACTTATTCAATAAAAGATAAGCGCCTATCTCAACACAGCAGATCACAGGTAATTTTGGTTACAGGGAGGAAGTAAATATTTCTTGTCTACTGGATCACTGAGGTAGAAAAATGTGAGATGGTGTTTGTTTTTCTAATGTCACACGTTTTCAATATGGTCATATTGCTCCAGCAAGGCCTTAACATCTGCATTTACACAGCACTGACTTATGATGCCAGCATTCTCTCTCTATCCATCTCTCCTTTTTAGTTTTCTGTCCTGTTGGATTTGCCTTAGATTTGCACTATTCAGAATGTATTACTGTATTGTACATGTTACTTATAATTGCAATTGTACATATAACTTATACTTCTTTATCTTATTGGTATATATTTGTCTACTTTTGTAAAATGAATATTATACTTCTTGTTGTGTGTCCTTAATGCACCAAGGGTTGGAGAGAAACATATTTTCATTGCTCTGTACACTACCTGTCAAAGGTTTGGGGCCACTTAGAAATTTCCATTGCACTCCATTATTAACAGACTACCGGCTTAGATCAGTTGCATTTTTTTTTTAACCAGAGCAGCATTTTTAGAGCCTCCAATGTTTTTTTCTAGTTAGTCTTTTTGAAAAGATATCAGATTAGTAACAGAATGTGCTTTTGGAACATTGATGAATGGTTGCTGATATGGGCAATGCAGATATGGCGTTAAAGCTCAGTCACCCACTCAGATCAGCTGGTATTCTGTCTACAATGGAGTGGTATGAATTTGTAAGTGACCCCAAACATTTGACCGTATGTACTGCATGTCTGGAACATTTGGAGATTGACAATAACGTTGATTTGACTTGACTTGACTTACAATGCTGACACAGTAAGTGCAGGGTCAATCTGTCCCATTCAATGGCATCACATCATACTGTCCGTTTGTGTTAAAGAAACTCTGAATGTTTGATATGCATTTTCAACAAACAATGTACTGTATTGCTGTATAGCCTTGTGTTGGTGCAAGGTATAGTATTAGTGTGGCATTAGAGTAGCTTTTTTTTTTTACCTTTGGTTTTTGTGTTTGGCATTGAAGTCAGACAAATGAAGTGAAATTTGGCAGACATTAACTAGGCTAGCTTCTGGCACATTACAACTTTTATTTGTGTAGCTTTGACAATTATTTCTATGGTTTTAATGACAGGGTAGCAAAGTAATTGTAGATGTCGGGGAACATGACAACATAAGTCTGATGAC
>NW_022602590.1:0-37429 GCF_008692095.1 Etheostoma spectabile | reverse complement strand
ATAAAATGCAAGCTGTAGTAACATCTTTTTTTCATTACTGCAGAGAATCCATCACTTTCCACCTACTTGACTCTTGACATACTTTTAGTTAGAATACCAATTGGTTTTTTAAGCGCAGCTAAAATAGGAGCTGCTAGCTCTGCATCTTTTTGCCTGCTTAGAGTAACAGAGGGTGGTCAAGTATAGTACATGGATGACCCAATACCAAGGCATTGAGAAGGAGGCGGTTTCACATACCTTAAATAACTTTCAAATTAGTACTTTTGGTACCTTTTTTAGTTTGAATTCCAACAGCTTTCATACATAAAATGATTGGTCAAAGGAAACGGACAAACAGAAATATTTACAATACGTTTATCTGGCAACTTCACCCTGCGACGTTAGCTCTGGTCTGCAAACCAGTGCAGACCCTGTCAAGATTGATGGTGTTGTTTTGCAGGCAGAGGTAACTGGAGGTTAAGCTCACATCTGTTCTCTGTAACTCAATCACTTGGACAGACAGCAAGACAGTCTCAACACATACTTCAGCGGGCTGAACACATTGATTCATCTTTATACATTCCTGTTTACTTTCCTCTTAGCCTCTTTCTTCCCAGCTACATTTTTGTTTGTATTAGCCCTCCTCTTCAGTCGGCATAAAGTAACCTCGCTTCATTCTTTTCTGGTTTAAACTGGGTAATTACAGGCAGTCAACCTGGACAGCACCCCACTTACACACCTCAGCTCATTATACTACCACCAGGAGAGAAAAAAGAAAAAGCTACCAGCATGATAATAAAGGACTTGTTGGCCGGGGTTACTAGAGGGCAACAGCCATAACTCCTCTCCCTGTGTGTGTGAAAGGAAAGAGGAGAGAGAGCCAGAGTACAACCAGCGAGACAAGGATCATGGTGGAGTGTGCCGTGACCAGCGCTCAACGCTGAAAGGGAGCAGCACCCTAAACGGGGATTCTTAGCTTCAAACCACTGACTCACAAGCTCTGTCTACTCTTATTTTCCAACCTCCTGTAACTGACAAGTCCTCCAACACCAGAAAAGCCTGTTGTGCCCCCATTTTGGAAATTAGCTGCCATCCAGGCGCCAATAGGATCTGGTGTGGTTATTATGGAATTGGATGAGGATTGTACGATTTCGGACTGGGAAGCCGTGCTGGAGCTGGATGAGGCATTGGCAGGTGGCTCCGCAGGGTCAGCTAGAGGGGAGTGGTTGGGAGTGGGGCTGGCTGCCTCGGACTTCAGGACCTGTGTGGGACACTGAGGAGATCCCTGCTGTAAGTTGAGCTCCATTTGTTGAAGCTGAAAACCATATGGAGATGAGTGTAAGATAGTAATGAGAATTTCAAAACTTTGGGGTTTAGACAAGTTTACTGAGCTCTTTGTAGGCAAAGTAAAGTCAGCAAAAAGCTTGTAGCACTTTTATTATATTCTGCTGTAAGCATTCTATGGTAATTCCCCACTACACAGAAACACTAGTTTTGGGTAGAGTCATAGCTATTTGAATTCTTTCAGAGTTCATGGAGGCCTGATTTTGAGTGTTCATCGGGTTACTGTGCAACTAAGTTGATGTATGAAGTGTGTAGTGTGTTTCGGTTATTTTTGGTCCACAGTTGAAGATTGTAAAAAAAGAAGCACATGAGGATGTTTGTTAAGGCAGTCAAATTTCAATTCCAGGCAATTAAGTTGGCTTTCAGAGATGTAACTCAGGGCAGTGTTTCTCATCACCACACTTTTCTCAAAGGCAGTAGAAGCATTAACAGACACTCTCAAACAGTATTACAGTATTTCAACTGCTTTTTTTTCTGCTTTTAACAAGAGAAGACATTTAGGCATTTTAATATGAACAAAGATGTTCTTTTCCCACCCTATGATCCAAAGGGATATAGTTTTCTTTTGTCTCGGCGTACATCTTGTTATCGTGTTGGCAGCTATTGTTCCTGAAGCTTTTATGTTGAAGTAAGCATCTTGCACAGATAGTGAGGACCGTCAGTTTGGCAAACATTTGGAGATATTAATACATCACTCTCCTGTAAATAATAAATTCCGCTGAAGCCCAGCAAAGAAAAGTATAATCACGTTGAATAGCATGTCGTTCCTTGTGCGAAAAGCATTTGTTTGACCAGGTTATCAAACCACTGTGCACAGTTTGTTTGCGGTTTCATCAGTTATCCTTCCCTTGTCACTAGACAGAAGCATCATTGTCAGACACATTGTTGCTCTGTATTGCAAATCTGAGAATGGGACTCATCTTGTAAATTCTCATGGTAGCATGTGTTGTTGAATGACTGCAGTGGGCTGATGTTTTGGAAATGCGCTTTGTTATTGAATATCATTACTGATGCAGCCTTAAAGATATTCAGGCCACATATCTATGCTTGCAACTCACTATACATCCATTTGTGGTGCTTGCGTGTGCGTGTTGGAAGAGTGTGTGTGTGCGGTGCGTGTGCGTGTGCTGGGTGTGCGTGTGTGTGTGTGTGTGTTGGTGTTTCTGACACTGCCTGTCACTGCAGTGCTGAGCCCGACATAAAGCAGCGCAATGAGGACTTTAGAAAACTCTTCAAGCCGCTCCCTGACACAGAGAGACTCATTGTGGTTGAGTGGAAGACACAGGGCACCGCAGGGTGCAGCTAAGTTATTAGTCATTAGAAAATGATTAATCTTGTCAGAACATAGAGGAGACACAAACAAATATGGACATTCCAGGTGTTGACATCATGGCATGATTTAAATATGTCTAGATCACTGACCTTGTAAAAAAATACAATCTTCTACTAATTTTAGAGATATTTTAACCTGGTAATAACTTTTCCTAGCATCTAACTACATACTGCACTATCCATAAACCCATAACTAAAAATAACTGACCTCATATTTATGAGTTTATGGTTTGGTAATGACGAGTCCTCAGCTAATAAACTAAATACCACACAATGGAGTACTGAAATGCACTGCATTGAGGTTTCTTTGTAACAGTGAAGTGAGCTCTATCAATTAACTGTTAATTTAATGAATGTGATTAGATATCAGTACTTTCTGCTGTCTGATCTCTTGATGGACATATTTTTTGATGACCGTCTGAATTATTTTACATTTTTCTCGTTGTGATGTTTCTCGGTGATTTGTATTTTGCATCATGCTTAACATGTGTGGTGGAACTTTTATCTCTAACAATGTAACTATTTTTTATTCTCCAGACTACTCTTGTGCTCTTCAACGTGACATCCTCCTGCAGGGACGACTCTACCTCTCCGAGAACTGGATCTGTTTTTATAGCAACATCTTCCGCTGGGAAACACTGGTATGCTTTTTTAATCCCAAGAATCTCTGTGCATTCCCATGATTTTGAATGCCAATGTCTTCAGGTTGTCCGCCGTCCCATTTTTATGAACACGATATCTCAGGACCCCCTTGAGGGAATTTCTTCAATTTGGCGCTAACGTCCACCTGGAATCAACGATAAACTGATTAGATTTTGTGGCCAAAAGTCAAGGTACTGTAATTGTAACCTCATTTGGCCATAACTCATAATGTGTATGCTAATTTGAGAACATTTCACACAGAATTTCACATTTGCTCGGATACTGAATTGGTGACACTAATCTTAGGGCCCACCTTGAAACTGTGGGGATTGTATAGATCTTCTGTGTTGCTGGGTGAAGATGTGTGAAGCATCATGTTTCAATGCTTCAAAAGTCTTCACTACATACATATATTACGATCTAGACAGACATGAATGTAAACTGTAACTTGACTGGTGTGGTGGGGCAACCGATGCGGGAGTTCTAGTTACATTGGCAGTATTGGGTCATACTTGGAACTATAATGTGTGTGTGTGTGTTGTGTGTGTGTGTGTGTGTGTGGTGTGTGTGTGTGTGTTGTGTGTGTGTGTGTGTGTGTGTGTGGGTGTGTGTGTGTGTGTGTGTGTGTGTGTGTGTGTAGTGACAGTGCGGCTAAAGGACATCTGCTCAATGACAAAGAAAAGACCGCCCGCCTCATTCCAAATGCCATCCAGGTCTGCACTGACACCGAGAAGGTAATGATACAAAATGCAAAACTTGGGCATTTAAATTTAAAACTAATGAAGGCATACCTGAGACTGAACAGTGAATAAGTTTAAAATCTAATCACTTTTGTCTACAGAGATGTTAGGGAAACCTTGAGTTATTTAAAGTAATCCTAGACTAACTTTAAACCATGCTCCACAAAAATGGCCCTTTAATTTCCACAGTTAGTGTTATTTCATTCCAGTGCTCACCAGACTATTACATAATTACCATTTATTTTCACAGCACTTTTTCACCTCATTTGGAGCCAGGGATAGGACTTACATGATGATGTTCAGACTGTGGCAAAATGCACTGCTGACAAGGTAAGCAAATCTGATCTGCTAGTTTGTGATTCTGCTAATATTTGTCTGAGAGATAATGTTCATGATTTTATTCTGCAGTATTTTGAGTGCTCTCATTTCTTACTGTAATTGGTTGATTGCAGCCCCTGTGCCCCAAAGAACTGTGGCACTTTGTACACCAGTGCTATGGCAACGAACTAGGCCTAACTAGTGACGATGAGGACTAGGTTCCACCTGATGATGACTTCAACACCATGGGGTGAGTCTCTTTATGTTGCATCATCAATTACTATGGTTACCGCTGTAAACATCTTTCAGTCGATACCCATTGACCAAATTGCCAAATAATTAGAGAGCGCAGTATGAGCTGCAACAAGCAACACCACATCTCAGTCACATACAGTACAAGCTTCACACTCTTCTCCAGCTCTCTCAAGTAATCCTTTTACACAATTAATAAACTTCTCTGCTTCTCTTCTCATCATACGCAATGCAATGTAAAGTGTTTTGTTTTCAACTTTAAGCTGTAAAGCTTAAACACCCTTCTCTGCTCTGTCTCTTCCTTTATTTATATTTTCCTTCATGTCTGAAGTGGATTCCTAGGTGAAATCAGTGCAGAGCCATGGTTTGAATCAGTTTGGTATACAGTGCAATCACAATGTTTGAAGTTTTCTGTCAATTGACTTTTAGGAAAAACTCAAACTCTTTTACCTTTATCCAACTGTTTGTAAACTTCTGTAGTGAACTCAAACTGGCAATGTGAGAGAAAAGATTCACGCCAAAGGCTGAACCGAGGTCAAATTAGATGGACCTGAAGTGACTGTGGTTTTGTCATGAGAAATAATAGTCTACGTACCTATTAGTCAAGTGAAGTGGAGATCATTTCACTTGTTTCCCACACATATAGACTTGTTTCAAAATGTTAATGAAATCAAAAACTCCTGTGATTGTCCAAACATTCAATTGTGATATCAGACATGTCAAATAATCCATCTAGACATCTAAGTGTTACAATCCACCCTTATATTTCTGAAAACAGGGCACCCTGGTAGCTCACCTGTTTGAGTGTGCGCACCATATACAGTACTAAGGCCCAGTCCTTACCGCAGTGGCCCGGGTTTAAATGCAATCCGCTGCCCTTTGCCCATGCCCCCCCCGTTCCTCTCCAGCTATTCAATCAACAAAGGACAACAAAAAATGATAGTTAGAAAGAAGAAAAAAGTCTGCAAACACTGCTTGACACAGATTTTCTAAGAACCTCGTTCACGATGTGAGATGAGATGAGTAGAACTGGAGTTGTTATGCTGTTCTCTGGTGCCTTCAGGTTCGTGAAGAGATTCCCAATGAAGAATGAGATAAACAATGACAACTTGTCTAAGAGCAGCACTGACCCAAGCCTGAGGGGAGCCCTCCTTCGCTACATAAGAAGGTTGTCCCAACATCACCATCCTAGTCCAGGCAACCATGACACACCCATCACAGTAAGTTAGAAGCATACAGACACACACATTTAGACACATTAAGTTGAATGAAGTGCACACCTCTAGGGTCAGAAAATCTAATACATTTCCTTGAAAACATTATTAATGGGATTGATGCTCATGTTATTCTCATCCCAGTTGACCTCCCAGCAGAAGAGTATGCAGACTGCCTACCAGAGGACAGCTGCTTGCTCTGCCCCTTTTGCTGAAAGAACAATGATACCAGCGGACCTGGTGGTCTTGTCCCTCACCCTCTCTGACTTCAACGACAATGAAGACATCCCCCCTGAACTCAGTGACTCCCCCAACACACGACGAGGTAACAAACTCCTTTATTGATTTCACCACTCATAGTTTATAGCCAAGATCAGCTTGGATGTCTTTCATTTCGGCCAGATGTCCCTTACCTTTAGCTTTCTTTGTGGTGCCATTTTCTCTGGCGATTTATGAGGACTATGGTTATCTGCTGCTCAGATCTCTGAAGGGTAATCCAGACACCTGACTGGGGATCTGTCCAATCTGACTTTTCGGTTGCACTACTAAAAGAACCTTTGAACGCACACGTCCCCTAAAACAAGTCCTTCCCGAGGTTATTTTGCAGAGGTCAGGTCAAAGTTTATTTCTATAGCACATTTACAAACAGTCACTACTGTCCCAAAGTGCCGTAGCTCCATGAGGAGATGATTGTGATTGGTTTAAAGAAATGCCAATAATCCAGAGCAAGTGTTTTTCCCATCCCAAAATGCTGTGTGGACTAGCCAGACCCTCCTCCGATGTGCTGTAGAGGAGAGTTTGGCAATGCGAGACCACCACTCATAACAAGATGATGTAGATGGTGCTAGTAAGCAGATTTCAAAACTAATTTGTGAAGACACCTTAAATGTATTTGTCATCTTGTCTTGGACACTTAGGTGAAGTACAGGCCTTTCATGAGGATCTGAATGGCAGGCAGTACATCAATGAGATCTACAAGTTAAGTGTAGACAAGCTCTACGCCATCCTCTTCACAGAGTCGCAGTTCATGAGTGACTTCATGGAGCAAAGACGATTCTCAGGTCAGTAATTCTGCTGCTTCTACGTATGACTTCTGACCTCTCTGGAGTGAAGGCAGACCAAAAATGTGGTCCCCTGCAGGCGTCATTAATTCTCTCTCTCATCGTGTTGCTGTTTAGAGGTGGTGTACCACCCGTGGAAGACAGAGGAGGCTGGGAACCAGACAAGAGAGATCTTGTACACCATCTCGCTGTCCAACCCCCTTGCCCCCAAAACAGCCACAGTCACTGAGACACAGGTACAGTCAACTCTCATAAACATTTCGTATTATTTGTACCTTCTGAGTTCGAGATGACTTTCAAAGAAATGGTCACCACATTTCCCTTCTTTAATCAGACTCTGTACAAGCCAGCAGGAGAGTGAGTGTATCATCGACGCTGAGGTCATTACACATGATGTGCCCTACCACGATTACTTCTACACTCTCAACCGCTACATGCTCACCAGGGTCGCCAAGAACAAGTGTCGGTTACGGTGAGTAAGACGTGGTCAGACACAAACAGCTCTCACCTGCCAAATGAAATATTGATTTATGTGCTCATATTAAGCTTTTTGGCTTTTTCCCTTTCCTTTATTATGTTATATATCTTATTGTGTATGATATATGTTAACAAAATGAAAAAGTTCAAGTCCACCCCAAAGGGACTTACCATCTTCCAGAGAAAACACTGTTCACAAACTGCTCCAAACAGCTCTACTCTAGTCCAGCATTTACTTCCGTGACGAACATGCGTCACTTTGTAACACGTTAAAATGCTCGCTGCTAGCATGGCACGACCACATGCTTTTCAACTGACTAGCTAGCAGTACTAACTGGCATGTGCAACTCCAGAAGTGCAGAAGTAAGATGCCTCACTCTGTCGCTAAAACAGAGAGCTCAACACAAAGGTGAAAAGAGGAGCTGCAGCAATGAGCAGTACATCAAATGCAGGGTGTTTTCTGAAATTAAACTTTTTTTAAAATTTTGTTGTTTTGTTTGCTCTCAACTTAGTATTTTACCTATTTATATATCCAGTTTTTACATCTTATTGTAACAGTCTATCCATAAGTATAAATGCATTTCTGTCTGCCTCTCAGGGTATCGACAGAGCTGCGCTACAGGAAACAGCCGTGGGGGCTGGTGAAAGGTTCATAGAGAAAAACTTCTGGAGCGGGCTAGCAGAGAACTTCCGGCATCTAGGTAAACTTGAGTGTTGTTTGCTTGTCTGTTTCGACAGTTAGAACATGTTGTGAAAATTTGAATCACAGAATGATGGTGTTTTGGCTGCTTATACAGAAAGAGGAGATGAATGAAAACAATTAAACAGATACTTCACAAACTGTAGTATGCAAATGTTTCTTTCCAACATATCTAGCAATCTTTAAGTGAGTCTATGAATGTGTAACAGTTGTCTTCTTCCCTCTCAGAGTTGGAGCTGGCCAAGCTGGAGGAGATCCTGGAGTCCCACCAGCTCTCTCCGAAGGCGATAAAAAACTCCACGGTGAGGCGGAAGAAGAGGCCACTCCCCCACATGCGCAGCCAGCATATGGACGAGGCGCTCAGCCCCGTTACTACGCCGACAGATGAGGAAGTGATTCAGAGGATCAAACAAGTGGCAGGCTCCACACAAACCAGACACCAGAGTCCAGAGCACCATCACCTGCCCGCAGGCCTCGCTCTGTACAGCGTCTCCAAACTGCTGCTCATCATCAGCTTTGTGTACGCAACTTATCACAAGACATAAACACACACACACACACACACAATCACTCACATAGGGATGCTTGTGTATCTAGACCTGAGGATACTAGTACATTTGACACATGCTCATCTCATGTATTAAAACAGAAAGTCACTTGTTTTGTTATTTCATCTTTTTTGTTCCAATAGGCTTTGTGGAGTTTTTGTCAAATTTAGTTTTCTTATGTATATCTCATTGTTGGTGTCTTGAGTGTAACCTCTCTCTCCTCTCCTCTCATTGCCATCCATAGGATCTGTCTAAGGTACAACATTTTGTTAGCCAGCAAAGCCTGAGGAACTTGTTAAAAAACTATTCCCAGCACAGTTGTCATTGCCATGTACACATTAGCTACTTAAAGTGACAGTTCACCCCCAAAATCAAAAATGCATACCTGACCTGTAGTTTTATCTATCAATCCGGTGTTTTGGTGCGATTTGCCCAGTGTTGGAGATATTGGCCGTAGAGATGTCTGCCTTCACCCTAATATAGTGGAACCATTATGTTGGGGTGCTCAAATCACACCAATGTCTCTTTCCAGAAATCGTGACCTGGTTACTCAAGATAATCCCAAAACTTGTTTGTGAGCTTATTGCTATTTTGTGGGAATTAGTTTATTGCTAACCGATACTGCTAGCTCACCTGGGCTAGATTCATTACAGCTCAGCTGTGGAGAAGGCAATTAATGTTTACATCTCGCCCTGTTACAAGCATGACTCTTGTCCATAAGTACGCTTTCTTCTACTGGTGATACAGTTGGCTGGTTTAGGTCAGTAAAAAGATAATAGTTCCTACATTAAACTGCTCACAACCAGATCTATAGATTATCTTGAGTAACTGGGTGATAATCATAAAAAAAATATTTTGGGGCATTTTGAGCATTACATGCAGAGTGCCATCTAGTTCCATTTGAAAATCAGGCAGACATCTCTCCAACACTGTGCAACTCACCCAAAACAATCTAGACTGATGAATAGCACTACAGGTAAGAAGAAAAATATGTACTTTTTATTGGGGATGAACTGTCCCTTTTAAAGGTTTCATGAATGAATGCAAAGTGGAGGACTCATTTGTTGAAACTCCTTCTTACATTCTTGCCCTCCTTCAGCCTGGTCCTGCTGGTTCCTCAACATGATGCTCTTCTACAAGCTGTGGATGCTGGAGTACTCTGCACAGTCTTTAACAACCTGCAAGGTCTGCGGCTTCATGAAAGGTACACTCGCACGCAAACTAGTGCACACACACCTACAGTTTTAGCATCTATATTTATACAGAACTTATTTTATTTGGTTAATTGATATTTTGGGCATTTTAAAATACAAAGTTCTATTTGGCTCAAAGGTGGTCACACACAAATATACATGTACCGTTACAGAACTAAACATGCGCGCACACACACACACACATACATATACACGCGCACACACACACACACACTGTTAAACGAACACACTAAACTATATCCATATGGCCATTGACGTGTGTGACAGGAAAACATGGAGCTTCTAAAATTACCCCTGAATAACTCTGGGCTTACTGAAACAATTTACCATACTGTTTGTTGGCAGTCCCTCAAAATGGAAGTCAGTATGTAGGGGCTGCACCCTGATGTTGGTTAATGTGTGTTTATGTGTGTTTGCCAGTAAACTGCCTCAGACACAGATGGAGTGGGCCCAGCTCCTGGAGGCGCAGCAGCGTTACCATGACGTTGAGCTGCAGAAGTGGAGGGAGATTATCAAGTCGTCAGTAGTGCTGCTAGACCAGGTACTTGGATGCAAAGAGACATTTTCAAAAGTCAGAACTATAATGTGATGTAAAAATGTTAAAAACTCCCTGGGAATGTGCTTGCTTTTGTATTACGTTATGGGTAGACACCGCATATTTAACTAGGAGCTGAACATACTGTATCCACTGGTCAGTCATAGAATTGGCTTGCCACTGTTAGCTCAGATGCAACACACCATAAAAAATTCAACAGGTTATTTTACCACCATAGCTAGCTAGCCTTTTTGCCAAGTAAACTATTTCATGATATACAGTATATGACCAATAGAGCACTGCAAAAGGCATTGCATCCACTACTGAGAGAGGGCGCCTTTGAGCCACTATCCCTGAACTACTGGATGCATGCATATGGCAAGTGGAATCACACAACATACAAACTGTGTTGCACAAAGTAACAGCAGAGGTTGTAAAGAGAATCACACTTCTTCTGCCAAGTGCAGTGTGTTGTGGTTATATTAACTTATTAGATAATTGCCACTACAGTCAGTGGAAAAACTGGTATATAAGCATATTGCACAGTGACTTTCTCATAATATTTTGGATTTACTATGCAAAAGAGTGACTCTAAAAGAAGCTAATGCCTTTTGATTCTGAGATAGCAAAAAAAGACATTTACTGTTCATGTTTAAGATTGCTGAATTTATTTTCTACCATCTAAGTCCATTGAAATATCTGACTATGATAAAACATTGTCTACATTTGTCCTGTTATCCTCAAGAATCATGAATCATTCGTTCCAAACAAAACAACAGCGCCATAAATGAGAGTTTGAGAATTGTTGTGTCTGTTGCTCAGCTCCATGAAGACATGTTATGGAAGCAGAAAAGTCCAACACCAAAAATTTGACCAGTGTATTGAAAAAACAATATTTTTGTCTGTTATGTCTGTACATTTTGTTGACAATAGCATTCTTTTATACTTTTACTCCAGTAACATTTTCAATTCAGGACTTTTTCTTGTGATGGTGTTTTAACATTAATGTATTAGTAGTCTACTTTTACTTAAGCTGGCTAAGGAACTGAGTACGTCTTCCACCACTGGTCACAATTTACTCTCACTCTTCTTCTGTGCAAGTGAAATGTTTGTGCACCGCGCCTGGGCCGCACTACCTACATGGGCTGTGTGTCTGCTCTAAACTGTTAACACGGGTGCCAAAATGAAAAGCAAGAGGTCCGTGACGCACACACACTGCTCCGGTAGGCGGTGTGGCCCGTCTCTCCCGCACTGCTAGCTGTCTTTGATAGCTGTATGTTTCAAAACTGATTAACGTCACTCTGATGCAGAGAGTGTTTTTTTTTTCAGAAATAATTACTGACCTCATAGCTAGCTACGTTCATGAATTTTCTTATCCTAAATGAAGTGAGGGAATTCCTATTTGTTCCATGCATTAATGTAGGCCAGTGTAATTTCACGTTTTTTAATAAACAAGTTAACTCTTGTTTCTCTCTTTAGATGAAAGACTCCTTATTGAACCTCCAGCGAGGCATTGGTTTAAGTGATTACAGCTCCGAGGCTGAGGAGAAGAGAAGTCACTATCACTGACACATCACCAACAAGGCCATGCGGGCATGCTGTGCAATATACTGTAGGACCTGTTTTGTTTGTGAACCAGTATGCAGGCAGCAGCAAGACAAAGAGAGAGGACAGAGGGGGAGGAGGGACCAACAGGGAGCTGGTCCAATAGACACAAAGAGTGGAACAGTCGTCTACAGTGCACAGAGCTTAGAACCCCCAAGAGGAGGAAATTGATGGACGGGAAGTTCCCCTATCACACACAGGAACTGAGGTGTCCCCAACATCACTGAAGCATTGTGGGAAAGTAGTGCTCCTTCTCTACACCTGTGGGATGAACCGTTTCCTTCTACTCTCTTATTTCTAAGTGCATCCTACTGTAAGCCATTTCGACCAGAGAGTCGCAGAGAGAAAGAAGGAAAACTACTGCATGCATTTAGACAACCTAGCTCCTCTCAGTCAGTGTTATTGTGGTCCAGTTCCAGTCTGTGTGTCAAAAAAAAAGAAGAACAGAAGACGAGGAGAGACTGAGTCGAAGAAAGGGGGTCTTTTCGAGTCTTAATGGCTGTCTACACTCTCTAGACTGTTCCAAACCTATCGTCCCCTGAGAAGTCCTGGCTGCAGCATCCTTTTAGTAACCTCCATGTGATCAGAGTACAGTATCGTTCCACAACCAAAAGGAGTGTTGTAGCTGGGAGCTCATCTTCACCAGTCAGTCCCTATTGCCTTGTTTGAAGCTGGCCTGTGTTGTCTTCGTCAGGGCTGGTTCCCTGTTCGACTGTTGTGTTACAATATTTATAAGTAGAATCTAAAGACTGATGCGACCTAAGCCAACACTTTTAACCTTACACCCAATTTACATGATCAGTTGTCCCTGCCACAGTGTTAACTAGGCCTACCTTACGTTGCATTATTCCTCATCCTTCTAATGAAGTAGAATGTATTAGCCTGGACAAAAAGGCCAGAACTTAGCCTATTCATTTTTGAAAAGGGATGCTGCAGCCAGACCAATAGGGAGACCTGTGTTCTTACATGTTTTATTACTAAACTGTGACTATATCTCTTTAAATATGTTTCAAATTAGAAAGAATTCTATGAATATATTGAAATATAAGAATATTCATTATTTAATATATATATTTCAAAATATATAAACATTACCTATATTTATTGTTAATTAATGTACATAAAGAAATTATCAGAGCTCTAGACCAGTTAAGGAATTTCTAATGAAAAGTGTTTTTCTTCTAAAAATGCATGCCAGATATGTCTGTGACATGTCCAGTGTGCAAGTATGATTCTGCATTTGCGCGATTATATTCGCGCATGTGTGTGTGTGAGTGCGTGCATGCGTGCGTGTGCGCACAAGTGTGTGCTGTAAAGTGTGACATTTTACCATTCCACACTTGTATGTTTCTTAATTTTTCTTTTCTGGCTTCAGTGGCCAGAATGCCTTTTTAATGCTAATGCATTTGGATGCCGCCTTGCATTTGCCCCACGAGGGTACAGTTTACAATCGAAGAGTTTTGTTCCAAAATGACATATCCAACATTTGAGAATAAAGTTACACCTACTTTCACAAAATGATTGATTGCTTAAAATATCAATTCATGTCAGTATTTGACACATACTATGTAGCTAAAATCCCTAGTTGACAAAAGGAAGAAGACAGAATTGATCATCTAAATTTGAAGATTAACTTGATTATTTTTCTTAGCTAAATGGATATAAAACATTTTGGAGATGAACCCTTCATTTGCCCTCTATGAGCAACTCTTTGTCCATGTCACCACATTAGTGGCTTGACGTCTCTAAAAGGAATAGTTTTCAAATTCACTTACTCACTTTCTTGCAGAAAGTTAGGTGAAGATTGATCCCACTCTCATGTCTGTATGTTATATATGAAGCCACAGCCAGCAGGCTTAGTTTAGCAAGCAGCTTCCTCCTGTTTCCAGTCTTTATGCTAACACAAGTTCCGGCCCTACCATAGGCTATATTCAAGAAGTGGACATCACCCATTGGTCTTGAAGCCTTGAGTTTGGCATTTAGTTTGTCGCCATCTTTTTTTTTTTGAGCCCGAAGTCACCATATTTAGATGAGAAGGTGGTGCTGGAGAGGAGCGCTAAGCAAAATGCTAAATTAAGAGCTAGCGCTAGGTAGCTAGCTTGGTTGGCAAAGTGCATCTGTAATGCTTATTTTGGCTAGCAAAAAACAGGCTTAAAACTAAATGTACTTACCGGGAAAATGAACTTTCAACTTCTTATTTTCTTTTAGTACAACCAAACGCTGTAAGTAAAGCTGTAAAGTAGGATAATTTTCTTATAGAGTTCTATAAAAGCCAACTTCTTTTTGCAACCAGTGGAGTCGACCCACGCCTGAGCTCTACTGGCTAACCTCCAGTTCGCTTGGCTAACAGGGAAAACCGCTCGCCTGGCTAGCAATTTCCCCCTTTTTCCAGTCTTAATGCTAAAGTAACCGTCTTCTGACTCTAGCTTCTTATTTAGCGTGCATATATGTGAGTGGTATCAATCTTCTGATATAACGCTCAGCAATAAAGCAAATAAGCATATTTCCAAAACTGTCAAACTATTCCTTTAAAAACACCTACTTCAACCCATATTATACTCTCCCCGATTTCAAGTGTCTGTCTTGGATGCAATGAAAGCATGAAAATTAACTTTACGTAACTAAATTGAACCAAAAGAAAAGTCAAAATGTACCTTCACAAATGATCATGTTGTTTTAAATGAAGTATTTATCATGTATGTCATGTATTTTATATATATATACTGGGTTAGGTGCGGTAAAGAGCATCTCTTAAGAGTTTGTCAACAGAGATCCCTGACAGCTGACAGACTTTAGTGATGAAAGCACTTCTACAAATAAACAAAACTTCCTTGTGTTAAAGAGAAGAGAAATTGAAAGCCCTTTAAGGCCTTTTCAGATAAAGCATGAAAGAAAGAAATGGCAGCAATTTAGTTTGGAGGTGTTTGCAGGGCCGGGGAAATTGTTTTTGTGATGTTTTAGTTCATTTGACAATTGCACTGGTGATTTACAATTTCCAAACTCATTAGAAATAGTTGGATTTTAGTCCTGCTGGATTGTTGTGCAACAAATTACTTCTGCTTGAATGGAATATGTGTGCATTATTCTATTCAACATGTTCTTTCAATGTCCAAAGCCTAATCTAAGACTGAAACACGTTCTTGTCTATTTCAAGGCAAGGCAAGAATGAGTGATTTGTATGAGGGAATTGTATCTTTACTGAGAGCCTGCATGGCGTGTTACTGACTGATTTACTGAGAACAGCAGAAAAGCTTCAGGATTGAACCCCTGCTGTGTGTGTGCATATATTACATTTTAAGAAGGCACTGAGTTATAATAACACATGGGAACCTTAAGAGCTGAATGTTAGTGGTTGGAAATGTTTTCTGTTTTATAGAAATCACTTTCGCAATCCTGATGAAACTGAAAGATTATAGTGAAGTTACACTTCATGGATATGATGGTACAGGAATGTATATATATATATATATATATATTATATATATATATATATATATATATAATATATATATGAAAGTGTGACTGATAGGATTTAAAGTGAATGTTTTTCAAAGTGAAAGATGAAATCTATTTTTTTTCAGAAGCTTGTATTTCATTTTTTGTTAAAAATGACAACATTCTCATACTGTTTTGAATGAAACATGGTAAATGCTTGATTAAGTTGGAAGTACTTACCGACGTTGGTTTTATTGACCTGATTTTAATCTTGGGACACTGACACTTTTATTTCACTGTCAAAGCTGAGGGAAATTGTTTATAGAAAAGACACATTTTAATATTGAACTGCTGTGAAACGCACATCCTCCTCAGTCCAAATTAGATAGTCACTCGAGCCTCCAAGGAACTGTCACAGCGGAACTGAATTTCATTTCATCAATCTCCACAATTATGCAAATTAAATATTTTTTCACCATCATTCCCTTCAAAACTTCATGTTTCTTATTGGATCCAACAAATTTGACTTTAACTAATCTAAGCTACGAGCCCTCACACAGGTAACAAATGTTTTGCTCTTTTGTTTTCAATCTTTCTTCCTCACAGTTTAACTGCGTTACGCGAACGATTGCATGATTGCTATCGCTGCACAGCTGTGGAACCAAGGTGACCTGAGAGTTCTGGATGCCACCGTTATGTCACTGACAACTAATGATTTGTCGGCTTCATTGACTGTATTAATTGGCATTTGCCTTGCTTGTCACAGAGCCAGCGAGACCTTGGTGCCGCCCATACAACACGTACTATCTAACAGCCTTGGTTAACGTATGATAGGAATTACACACAACCTGCTGAAAATGACCACTGATCAAATTCACAGCAAATTCTTCTCAATCTTCTTTGAGTGTGTCTTGATAAAATATGTACTGGTGTAGTTCTGTTCAAAAAGAATTCTACTGTATGTTTTCTTTTTTAGAAAATGTTTTGATTTCTAGAGAGACTTTTAGTTAACTTTCTACATGAGATAAATATACTGTAAGTATATGTTGTGTATATCTGCAGTGTGTGCGCGCGCACACACACACACACACACACACACACACACACACACACACACACACACACACACACACACACTCTCTCTCTGACAAAAGAATCCAACCTGCGCTGTGCGTAGGTTCTGACTAGCTGAAGACTTTGCCTCATAGAGACTGAAGATAAAAGTGGCTTTCTGGTTCATGTGAAGTAGAGATGGAAGTATGAATAAAAAATGTATAATATACAAATAGTGTTGCTATATTTGGAGACTTGGTTTACCGTTACACTTTATTTTTTTAACCAATCACACTTCATAAAGAGTTTGACCTCAGGAGACTTTACAGTGGAGTACTACCGAGGAAGATTTTATGAGACGCCAAGATGAAATATTCATCTGTTACTGCACTTTAAAAACAAAATAGCAAAATACTTTAAAATATTGATGTAAGCTATTGAAAGCATTATTTTAGGAGCTGCACATACAGCACATGTCTCTTTTTACCTACAATATGTTCAGAGCAGTCTGCCCACAGGACTCCTATGGCCCCCTGTTATCTCATTTTAATTACCGATGCATAAATTACCTCTTAATTACCACTGTCTCTATGTTGTATAATCTATGAGAGTGAATGCAGGTTAAGGATGCCAGTCCAGGTCATTGAGGCTAAAGAGAATGGGACTGAAATAACTGAGATGAGAAAATATGGAGCAACTAAATTTAAATTACAAGAAAAATACCTCTAAAACAATAGAAAATACCTAATGTAGCCAATGCCGTTTTTAAGGCATTGTAATATCTGAAATATGTCACTGAATCAAAGATGTTTTTCATTTTCAGATTTTTCCAAACATGAATGTTTAACATTCCTCAGCATCATGCGGCATGCAGCACAGGGGCAGCAGGCAGCGAGGTGGAGAAGGATAATAAAAAATAAAAAAATTGAGTCCTGATTGGAAAATGAGGTGACTAACAATATATAATTTCCAAAACAAAACAAATAGCTAATGCAGATGTTTACCAGCTGGAAGCCCCATTACTTTTACATTTTAAGACAAAATATTACTATTTTCATTATCTTATCCTGTTAATTCAGCGACCACAAAACCATTAAACTATCTGCTAAGTTTCATAATGTCATACAATTGCAGCATCTTTATTTTTACACTATGCAGCCTGCCCTGATATGATTTTAGGTTATTGTTACCTGTCTACTTGATATCCATTACAGCTTCTTTCACCAGTGAGCTATATCAGTCTTGTTAATGTTGTAGTCTACTCTTTGCTTCATGCTTACATTGTGGCTTTCAGTCGTTTAAGGATAATACAATCCCGCTATTTTACTACTCTCCCAGAAATAACCGTACCCTGAAGGAGTCCGTTTAGTTCCAAGCCAAGTTGGGGAGATGGGTGAGGTCGACGCGTCACTGTAATTAATCAAGGGGGATGGGACAACGTTACGCCCAGCACCCCACCAGCCTCTTACGTCCAATGAAGGCTGAGATTGGATTTGCAAAGACCGAGGAGGACTCCCACTTTTCTTTCCGTCGCTGGTCGCAGAGGGCGGGGCTCCGTGTCTGCGTTTGACAGCTGCGAAATAGAAAATGTATAGCGCATAGATGGTCAGGGACACCATGCTGCTCCAAGGCAACCAGACTACCACAGGGAATGGGATGCAGCATGGATCTTTATAGCCTGCGAATGCCCTCGTAAATCTGGGCCAATTGGAGAACACCAAATTAGGGAAATCATTTGCTTTTATAGTGCATGTAAGTCTGGGATTTTGGGGGGGTCATGCATCGTGCATTGTCGTTCCCGGTGACTGTGGAGCGCAGTCGGACCAAGGAGCGTCTGGAGGCGAGTTTGGCCGGGCTGTGTGAGCTGGAGCTCCGCAAGCAGAGGCAGGAGTGCCTGGTGCTGGGGGCGCTGGCTCTCGGAGACCCTCAGCTCCAAGACTGCTCCAGAGGAGAGCTGGCGTGTTTCAGCAGCTGGGGGCAGGAAAACTTGACACTGAGGCGTCAGCTGGTAAGAAGTTTGAGTGTATTTTACTGCATGTTTGGATTCCAGCAGATCTCACACCATTACCCCCACCCTGTTTTGAAACACCAATTTACACCATCTACCATTCCTACGTAGTGTTGAATAATAGCCTTTACATCGTAGCTCTTCTTCATTGTAATCCGCTTGGCCGTTGCATGGACTCTTGGTTTGGAGCTGCGCCTTTTGTGTAGAGGTGACCTCTGTCTGCAAAAAAAAGTTACTCAACTTGATTAATAGGGTCTCCGTTTAAAGGATGTAATGCGTTTCTGGGCTTTGGCCTGAGATTTATGCCTGGGTAACGAAATCAGGGGGTGGAGCACCCGCCGTTTGTAGCACAGACCGACTATTTAATGGCCCATTGTTCCCTCATCATGGACTTTTGTAGGTTTTACTACTTAACAAGCGCGTATTTGTGCTCTCTGCAGAACCTAACGCAAATAATTTTTCTTTCAGCTTGTATGCTGCTGTTGCAGAAAACGTTTTTTTTATGCCGTAATTATCTTCCATATGATTCATGAGATGGATTTTCTTGTTGAGATCGAGCGAAGTTGCGACAAACATGTTTCCAGAATTAACATGAGAATACAAAACTGGGTTACCCCAAAAAAACAAGAAAAATACAACTTTTAGGGACAGCAACACAACAGCGTCTCCCACAGAAAGTTTAACGCACCACTGAGCCCGACACTGTACACTCTGTGTTTTCAAGGACTGTAACCTATTTTTATTTTTTATTTCTGTGTCCCGTTATGCTGCTTGAGTTTAATTTTTGACTCTGGGAGTTTTGTTTCTGTTTTGGCAGCAAGCTGTCTCTACGTTGGTAGGCTACACTAAGAAGCCATTATTAAAGAGGGTGAAACAGAAATTAAATCAGCCGCCTCCTCCTCTTCACACCTCCTTCTCTCCTCTCCCCCACCCTCCCTCCCTCCTTCTCCGCCGGGGGCCTAACAATAGGCGCATATGGAGCAGAATACTAATGATTCCGAGCGAGGCCCCAGTGAGAGGACAGAGAAGGCGCATAGGTGGCCTTGCACACTGGCGTCAGTTGGGTAGGCTATGGCATGATATACGCACTGTGATTTATTTTTGGTCTGAATTAGTTCACATCTGAGCTATGGGACTGGTTTTATAATTCTGATAGAAAACTAAGTAAGATAATTATAAAGCCAATTTGAAAAAAATGTATAGGCCTAATAGCCGGAGTGCACAAGGGTCAAGTGTTTGTGTGCACGCGCACCAGTTTAGTAAATTCATATCCCCTGGTGGGGCGGCTGTCAGAGCATTCAGCCTGGTTTCTCATCCACACAGTGACAGAAAACAGACTTTTTCAAAGCCAGACACATGCGTTTCCCCGCAGGGCTGCATATTTCCCCGTTTTCATTTTCCGAGCAACGCATCTGTGGATCGATGTTTATTATCCGTTGTGCTTATCCACGCGTGTGAGTAATTACACGAGACATACCTCGGAGAATACTTTTTGTCTGGAATCCAATTGAAGGCCTAGTTTCAAATTGAGTCTTCGTGATATCAGGTCACCATCTGCGTCCAAGCCAAATCCCCAATCTCATCTTGCATGTAGGTTAAAGTCTCCAAAATGCACAGTTTTCTGATGTTACACAGACACAAAACACCAGTGGGACTGCCAGTGTGCGCGCGTGCGTGTAGCTGCCTTGAACATGCCCCCCCCAGGCCTACTCCCGGATACAGTGTGTGGTGTGAAAGGTGTTGACAGCTGTGGGACGGCAGACAGCAGCTGGGAAAGCACGGAGCTCTGACCTCTCTCTCAGCTACCTACTGTGTGTGTTTGAAGAGAATGTATACATTGTGTATGAGTGTGTGACATACATAGGCCTACATCCATTTGTATAGAGGAGTGTTTGATTTTTAGAAACCTTGAGTGTTCAAGTTATCTCCTCCTGACTTGGTTGATTTAAATCATGTGCTCAATTATCATCTGTGCGTGTGTGTTCATAGGAAAAAGCTCTGCATGAAAGCATGCAAACCTTCCTTCTGCACGATTGTACACATGTGTCTGTAGTATGTTTTTGCTTTAGTTTTGTGGCTTGTCATTGGTCATATCATGTGTGTCCTTCTGTAAAGACAGCAGCACATCATTAGTGAAACTATAGCACCGTTAGTCATGTGCAGTCGTGTGGATCATTGGGTAGTTTCGTCCGCTGTGTGTTGACCCACAAAAATAACAAATTAAAATGAAATAGGAATCCAAACATTGTGGTTATCTGGCTTATTTGTACATACAAGCAATCAGGCAAATGAGCTTCTGAAAATACATGTGCATTATGTCCACAGACACACCATGCAGGGCTATGAGCTGGTCCCACACATGAGCACAGCCTGGCGCATGTTTCTCTTAGGAGACTCCATTCACAACCAAGCTACTGTGCACTAATGAATGCCATTCACTATGGTTATGTAAACATTGTGTGCACCTCTGTGTCAACATCAGTTAAATTCAAATTTTTCGTAAATGTTTCATTTACGTTATTAAAATAAAACATTTAAACGTGTATATATTTGAAGAAAAAAGAGATCAGTGTTTTAGTGAAGCAGTGGACCTGTGTGTGTGTTTTGTGTGTGTGTGTGTGTGTGTGTGTGTGCGCGCCTCTCTCTCTCTCTGGCCTCCTACCGCCCTCTCTGTGTGGAGCCAGTCAAAACATTGCTTTAATTATAGAGGGTCCAGCAGTGCTGCTGCATGCCTCATGTGTTCTGTTCCATAGATTTTTTATATCCCGGCGTTATCGTTTCAAACCCCTTCAACCAGTGAGTGCTTAGAGGTGTAATCTACAGTTGAAAATCTTCTTTTTAACCCCCATTTCGGAGGAGGAATTGCAATGTCTCTGTAGCACCCCTCTCTCACACGACCAAAAGCTTATTTGTTTCGTGTGTCAAACTGTCTCTCATTTGTATCTACATTCCCCAGTAGCTCAATCAGAATCAGTTTTAATGTCCATTTGTGCTTTTGCATTCAGGATATTTGACTCCAGTTTTCAGCAGCTTTTTAAAGGCCAGGTCAGAAGAAGATGCAGCATGTGAAATCAGTAAATAATCAGACATTGTGTTGTCTGGATTCCCCTGCTGGTCGGTCTCTTTTTATGAAAAGTGCAGATGGTCCTGATGTGTTGTATACCCAGTGCATAACATCTGAAGGGCTAGGTGAGGCCGACTGCACCGTGTCCTCTGGCTCCCCCATCCCCCCACCCGCCTGGAGCAGAGGATGCTGTAAAACAGTAATGATCCAGTGTCAAGGAACCAGTGTGAGACCATTAATAATGGAGTACAATCAAATGCCCGGCTTGCAAAATGGTCCCTACTACAGTATAAACTTGGTCCAAAGCCACACTATTAAATGTTGTATTGTGTTTGTTCATCCACAAAGGGTTGTTTGTTTGCTGCAGCATTATAATTTAATAGCCAGCTCCGCAAAAAGGTAGGCAATCAATAGTGTGAATCTGCATCATTGATTAATTGATTTCCAATAGTCTCCCATCCTCCAATCTATATCTCTATTCCACACTAGTAGTTTAAACAAAGCTCCCCACTCTTCGTTTGTGCCACACAAAACCATGTAATGTAGTGATGCTAATTGCTTTGTTTATAGTAAGACAATAAGCGCCCTTGTCAAGACAAAAGAAATGACAGTGTTTGGGGTAAAGAGGTTGTGTGGGAAGCATAGGTTAGCTTGGGTCAATTACGCCTCAACAGAATTTGCATTACGGCCGCATTAAGTCTGCAGGACAAAAGAGTCAGAGCTTAAGCTCTGATCGGTCCACTGACCAAAAGATTTCCACTCTAAATGGTAGTCCAGACTTTTTCTGGACTACCATTTTTGGAATTTTTCTCTTGACACATTATAGTTTAGGGAGATTAAACATGCACTGAGACACAAACACATGCTGTGTTTTTAAGCTTCAGCTTCAGCTTCAGCTATGAAGGCAGAGGCAAATGTTAACCTTAAATGTGACCTTTTAATTACCAAGAGAGTCTTTAGCAGCTCTGAGGATGCACTTAGACACACTCCACAACCTACAGGGCTGAAAAATAAAGCCAATGTGGAAGTTCATCTACTTGAGGCTGGCTCCAAAAGCAAGTCAATCCCAACAGATCTCCGTGTTAAAATGCCCAACTTTGCACACCGTATGATCTGTCTTCATTTCTAAAGGCAATGTTGTAACAAACAAAGACACACAAATGTACAAAAACAGTGCTCAGCGAGTGCAGAAGACTGTAGCAACTGTCTGACAGGTGCTCCATCATAGCAGGTTTGTAATGTTTAAAGTGTCACCTTGCTACGAGGACACGCTCATTCTTCTGGTAATGATGAAGTCTCTAAATGAGCCTTGGGTGTCAACAGTATCACCTCCAACAAAATGAAATGCCTCAATAGTCAAGCAGTGGAACTGGGCCATGGTGTGTTGTGCACGTGTGTGTGTGTGTGTGTGTGTGTGTGTGTGTGTGTGTGTGTGTGTGTGTGTGTGTGTTGTGTGTGTGTGTGTGTGTGTGTGTGTGTGTGTGTGTAAGCAGAGGGCCCTCATGTTAGAGAAATAAGTACAAAGATGTCCAGGATGTTGTGTTTCTCTGTTCTTGAATAGTCTTTTTTTTCTGTGTATATGAGCAAGCACATTTGTGTGTGTGTGTGTGTGTGTGAGTGATTGTGTGTGTGTGTGTCCCACCTACGTGATAGAACATCCTTGAATTATTAACGTTCTGACTCATTGCTTCTCCCTGCTTGCTTGCGTTAGTGAGCCCAGTGACAGATATGGATGCAGTACACCACGGACGGTCTTCAGTGACACCAACAATACAACAATGAAATTCTTTCCTTCATCAGAGTAAAATATCCATCTTTGGAAATGAAGTGACTGTGTTATGGTTATAATTAGGTCAGTAGTTGATAACATAATCCAGTTATAACAGGATTCTGTTCTATTTAATAATAATAAACCTAATTTAAATATACCCCATCTTTCTATAATATAAAAAAAATAGTTTGTTTTAACAGGATCTGAGTGCCAAACAAACTGAGCACTGGAACGCAGCTGGAGAAACGAGCAGTGAAGGATTTACAGCTGTGCTTCTGTTATTAGCGTTTCTCCAAACCAGTAATTTCATTGCGAGGACTGTTTACTTTGTTTTTGAAATCACTGATTGTTTCCTCTTACCATCTATTTAAAATTACTTTTCAACAGCGCAATCAAATACAAACAAAACTACAGTAAAATCGCCTGAATATGTGTGTATTTTCAGAGTGCTCTTCAGAGTTCCCCATGGGGCCTGATGCAGGCGCTGGAACAGCAGGTGGGAGACCTGAGGATCGACGCTGACGAGGGCTGCTATGATGGAGAAAACGCAGGCAACAGTCGGCCGAGCTCTGGTACTTCCATAGTTTTAATCCTTTTCTGTGATCACAGATGTGACATGTATGTCTCTAGATTAGATTAGATTCAACTTTATTGTCATTACACATGTACAGGTACAAGGCAACGAAATGCAGTTTGGGTCTAACAGAAGTGCGATAGCAGTAAGTGCAGGATATACAATGGTTTCATAAGTGCAGGATGGATATGTACTGAATAAATATAGAAATGAATACTATTATAAACAGAACTTTACAGACAGATTTGTCATATGAATATAATATATAGATAACAAGTATTGTGAACAAGATGCACAGGTGAATGGCTATTAATATAAACAGAATTTTTACAGATAGATATATATACAATAAGTTAGGCTAAAATGAGCAGTTTGACAATGGATTTAAAGGTAGTACAAATAAAGTTTGGGCATAAGCTATCCAAAGTAAAGTGCAGTGGAAAGTAATTGCATATTACAGTTAAAATACAGTATTGCAGATGTATATGTAGACAATTGGTACTGTGAATAAACAGTCTTTTTACCAGTCAAGGTAAGTAGTGCAAGATCAGATAAAAACAGTTGTTACTGTAATAACTGTCAGCAGTGCAAGTAAACATTATAGTATTGCAGATGACAAAATGGAGGCAGGTGTGAGGAGGGAGAGGAGAGTCTATCAGTATATGAGGGGAGTGGGATCAATGAGGATTAGAGTTCAATAAAGACACAGCTCTGGGGAAAAAACTGTTCTTTAGTCTGCTGGTCCTGGTCCGGAGGCACCTGAAACGCCTGCTGGAGGGCAGGAGAGGAAACAGTCTGTGGGCTGGGTGAGAGGAGTCCTTAAGGATGCTCTAAATGTGCACTTTGTAAGTTCAACAAAACGTGTGTTTTCACTTTGCATTTTGAAATATGCTTGGAATGAACTTATAATGTTATTTCTACTCTTATTGTTCAATCATGTTGCTTGTAATCTTGTTTTGAGGCCTATTTGTAAAATGTAGTGAGACACTGCCTGCATTGAGCAGCCTATTTTTAGAGAACTGGAATGAACAGTGAGCTATAATAAATAAGATAGGCATGCCCTCTCTCTTTTCAAATTGTTTTTACTAGGTTTCTATGAGTCAAGTGAGGGTCAATCGCATACAGGAAGATCTTGTTCCACTGAGCCCACAGAGACGGTCTCCTCCTGGGCTTACACCAACAACAGGCCAAAGTCTGTAGGTAAGAAAAAGTAGCAGATCTGGAAAGACTGAGGTACACACACACATACGTTATTCTTCTATGTGTAAGTGAAGCAACGCAAATTATGGCATATCATTTTGGCATTCTGGCATTATGAACTGTTCAAATATGAGCATGGATTCACATCTTCTTTACCTATTTTTAAACTGTAAAACACTTGGCCTACAACAGTATTGTTTTCTGTTATTAGGAGACCCCCTCATGCTGAATGGAGAACTGGATGTACCAGTCCCACGCACCACCTTGCCCCGTTCTTTCTCTGCCCCTTACCCACCTCTGGAGGGCATTGCTGAAGAGGGTGCAGCAGTGGACTCCTGGCAGTGGGACCCCAGCGGAGCCAACCAACCCTGGCAGCAGCAACCTGCAGAGGATCAGGTCACAGAGGAGGACTACCAGCAGGCTTTGAGGGTAGAGGGTTACATCCTAAGTCTCATCCAGCGTCATACCCTAGCATCAAGGCCCTGTCAGCCTCGCACCACACTGAGCCCCGACCCCCCATACTGCAGTGCCTCCGGACACAGCTCCCTCCACAGGAGAACGCAGTCTCTTACCACAGAGCAACACTTTACGGACCCCCACTTCCAGCCCCATGTTGACCTTTCAGCAAACCCTAACAGCCAGGGCTGGGGTTGTGACCTCTTAGAGGGGGAGGCCTGTAGAGGAGAGGCCCCATCTTTGGAAGAGGACTATTATCTTGTCCTGCCCTACCCCCAGTCCAGGCCACACTCCTTGGCTGAGAGACTACCGTCACCTCTGTCCTCCTTGGACCCCAGTTGTGGTGTTGGGGCTCTTGACCTTTGTTGTGAGCCCCCATCCCCCCAGCATTACTTACATCCAAATCCCGCTATTCATCACAAAAACAATTTAGTAAGTGCTCAGTATATTCCTGGACAGGCCTTCCATGCCCCTGTGCGTTCCCCCAGACACTACAACTCAGAGCAGCCTAAACCAACCCAAGCTGTCTCCTCTCCTGACCACCAGAACTCCAAGTCCAGAACTTCTAAGAAGAGCCACAATGAGCGGCAGAGAACCAAGAAATCAAGCAGTAAAACCAGTCGTTCCCAGTCTGAAAACAGCCTCCTGGGCCAGAGAGTGCTGCCTGAGCGCAGGTACAGCACCACAGAGAGGCACCAAGGCAGAGGGGATCTTGCTCAGAACCAAAGCCAAGTCAATGAACTGCAGATTGGCCACAACAGCCACAAAGAGAGCCGACGTTGGTGCTCCAACCTAGAGCTCAGCCAGGACGAAGGGGAGACCATAGCAGGGCAGTCACATAGACGCCCTCGAAAAGCTCGCCATGGTCATTTTTGTCCTCATTCCCAACCCCAGAACTACCAGCAGCAGCAACAGCACCCGCTATGTTGGCACCCAGACTTTCAGGAGCGAGCACCTCTCTGTCAGGGAGAGGAGGGCTATACTGGCGCCGCCCCCGCAGAGTCCGAGTCCAGCATGAGCGAGGTGTATTCCCCGGCCTCCAGCTCACTGTCCAGTGACTCAGATGAGAGCGGCGGACTTGTTTGGCCCCAGCAGCTGCCGCCACGTCTTGCTTCTACCTCCTCCTCATCCTCACCTTCACCACAGGCCACTGCCAATGCCCCCTCCCAATCAAAAGCCGTTGTCAAGATCAAAGCCTCCCATGCTCTCAAAAAGAAGATTCTCAGATTCCGCTCAGGGTCCCTTAAAGTCATGACTACTGTTTGAGGAAAAACCTCAAACCTGTTTTAACCCCGTAACCTAATAATGTGTTGCACAAACGTTGTCAGAGGAACACTGTGGCTGCTACTTTTGGTCACCTATAACTAACCAATCCAGTATTCACATTATACCTCTAATTACAGTACAGTATGTTCTTAGTAAGAGACCTTTTGCATCACACCAACTATAATCAATTAGAGCAGGATAATGCCCATTACTCCATTTCTAGCAAGTGTTTTGTGGCACAGACTTTTCTAAGAAATTTGACGGGTCCAAACTTTTCCACTAACTTCCCATAAAGTGTCCTGGAAAGAACTGTATAATTTGCTACTAATCAGAGAGAACAGCTCAATTTAAAACCAAGTCCATATTCCTAGAAATTGTATTTATTATTAGAAATGGTATGCTCATTTTACATTTTGCGTGGTTAGCTGACCTGCTCTGCACTTAATATAGGCCTTCCTTGGTTACGTTACCAGTTAATTGGAATTAACTGGAGTGTACCATTTGAACATTGTCTCTATTGTCCCACCAATCAGTACCAAATTACACAGTTCTTTCCACAAAACTTCTTGGAGATTATTTTGGAAATTATTGGTACATTATTTTTAAATTTACAGACCAATGAAATAAAGCATTACTGAAGCATTACTTTAGTGTGTGGTAAAACTTGACAGACCTATGTATACATTTGGTTTTCTTACAGTCTAAAGGTTTATGAGCTGATTGTAAATCTCTGAGCAGGAAATATCTCTTTACCTATATCAGTTATTAAACTCAGCGCTGCCTCTTTGTAAACTGTAGGGACCAGTGAGCATCAGCAGGTCTGTGAGTCAGGAATGGGTTTAGTAGAGGCCAAAGTGAGGTACCAGTGGACATACATACATGCATGCACATACAGTGTGTATAAGTGCACAGATTTATTAAAACATAGGGACTCACACTCTTGTAAATACGTATGCTTTTGTATATACCATAATGTGGCCTTGTTGGGAATGAATGTAGTTTGTAAATAAAAGCAATTTTGCTCCTAATATTGGTACATTGTTATGTTACTCTTAAATTGCCCTGGTATAAAAAGATCCATCTAAAACATCATAAATATGCATTAGGCAAGTTGTAAAAAATGCTAATGAATTTATATTTCATAGACTTCTGTAGACATGTGACGAGGGGCATTTGTTTGAACTGAATGTATTTGACCAACTTACAAACATCCCTAAATTGTCTCTTCTGTCTTTAGGGTCTGACACACTAAAACAATGGGTCTCAGCCCAGAAGCTACATGCAGCTGCACCTTGGCCCCTGAACATCAGCAATTTAGAGTGGAGCTCCCTCCTGTGGTCTATGCATAGTACTGTCACACAAGAGGATGTGGCTGTGTTTTACAAGTTTAACAAGAACACATTTTTATTTATAATATCAAATTTTATTTCTGACAACAAACTTAAATTACAACTATGAGTTATACAGACTCAGACCATGTCTACACTCATATTAATGGCAATATTCCTACAAACAGTCTAAGATCATCCTTCTGTAGGAGAAAGAAAACAGAAGTGGGAGCAGTTGCAAAAGCATTAGACACAAATGTTCACAGGAAATATTGCAGATTGGCAAATACTTTAAAAAAAAAACAGTTCTTGAGGCTTTCAGGGTAACATCTTTGCATTTGTTGTTCAGCGGCATCAGCAAAAATACTTCTTGAAATATAATATAAAATTATATTAAAAACAGCAGAGGTTGCTGTGTACACTTTCGAATGTTGAAGTTTGTTCTTCTATTTATTTGAGTTTGTGTCAAAAAAAGAAAATTCTTAACACAGATAGTTTATGGTTAGGATTCCCAAGTTCAGTGCAGTGAGAAGCCTAGAGAAGGGGTCCACTTGTTAAATGATATCCTACGAGATGCAACACTTTTAGAAGAACAGCATACACAGAAGACACCAAACTACACACTTTATTTCAAACTCAATACAACATCAGATTTTGGTTGTCTCCTTCCCGGTGCTCGAGCTCTTGGTGTCGTTGTTAGTGATGCTCATCTTGACCGTAGGGTCCTCGCTGATGAACTGGAGCATGTTGCGCAGTGAGCGGTTCATGCTGTCTTTGAAGCCCCGGCCCAGACACACATAGAGCAGCGGGTTCAGGCAACTGTTGAAATATGCCAGACAGAGTGTTAAAACCTGTGCCAGGTAAAGTTTGGGGCTGTGGGGGGAATTCCGAGGGACCGTCAGTGAAAGAAAGTCCACAATGTGTAGCGGGAGCCAGCAGAGGAAGAAGCTCAGCACCACAGCAAGGATGACCTTCAGTGTGCGCTTGGAGCGGGCCCGAGCACGGGTCAGTCCGCTCTCTGCTCTCCTGTACACCACCAAGTGACACGCTACAATCACCAGGAAAGGGACGAAGAATCCCAGGAGGAAGCGGTAGGATGTGACGAACCAGGCGCTGAGTCGAGTGTGTACCGCCAGGCACTCTCGCTTGTCTTCACCTGCTTCGATCTCCCTGGTGTAAACAAACTGGGGGATGCTGCCGATCAGGGCCAGGCACCAGACAGCAACACAAAGGCACACAGCCTGCCTAGGTCGCCTGTTGTTCTGACACCATATGGGTCTGCTGACCAGCATCCAGCGATCCACACTGATCAGAACCAGCTGCAGGACGCTGCAGTACATCACCAGGTAGAACAGGCTTTTGACTAATGTGCATGCCAGCGAGCCAAAGTGCCAGTGGTCATCGTGGGCTATAGGGACCATGAGCAGAGGGAGGGAGAGGCAGCACAGAAGATCAGCCAGCGCGAGGTTCAGGAACCAGATGGAGGTGGCAGAGCGCGGCATGCAGAACCCTGTCACCCACACCACCAGAGCATTTCCGGGTACACCCAACAGGACCACAAGGCCGTAGAAGGTCAGAGCTGCGATCTGGATCGGTTGAATATCAGGGGCCAAGTTAACAGGAAACACAGGCAGTGTGTAATTATCGTAGTCAGATGAATTGGTTATACTAAATATATGTCCGTAGTCCCAGCTGTCACCCATGGCTGATTAAAGCTGTAAATGGAAAAGTTGTTAAATATTACAACATTATAACCTGTTTTATTATGCTGAAATTAGCATTATACATTTATGGATTATAGTTTAATTTGGTGCAAAACAAATGTTTAATATTAAACAATTATTGCTGTAGGCTAATAATAATTATGTGTGAAACTATAGTTAGGCTAAGTCCATAAATTAGCCAGCACAGTTGATAAGAGATGAAAAGAATTCAGCCTGAATAAAAGCAGAGTTGTCTTATAAATAGCCTATGTAAAATATCGTAGTTTCAGGAAACTAACATTTAAAACTTAAAATTAGATTTGTCAACTTACGGTTTCAAGGGACTGTTGCACCCACACTGCTTGCTGGAAGTTATGGAGCTGTTCTGCTTTTAAGTGTGTTTAAATACTCCTCTCACCTTACACACACACACGCACACTTGCCCAATATCCCTATCTAGACTAAAGATATTAAGTAAGATAAAGAGCGTTTTCTCACTTGGTTCATTTCAGCCCTCTAAAAGAACTCAGTAGCCTATTTTTGCACATACCGTGTGTCAACACTACAAAGAGACTTTAGACACTTTAGAAGAAGAACAACTCTAGTAAAACATTTGCATGAAACAAAAGCAAATGTTATTCACTCTGTCAGAGTTTGTAAATGGTTTTCAGTATACCTTGCACATTATGCATAATATAATTTTGTAATTTGGATTCCAGAACAGTGGATTATTTATTAGGTAGCACTTCCTAGTACCTTATATAAACCCTGAACAGCCAAAAACAATTCCCTGCGTTAGTTGGACAAAATACTTTATTGTCAAATTCATAATAATCATTGTTAACACAACAACTTATTGTGTTATCCATATATACAAGTAATTCACAGATCAGCCTACACACAAATGAGACTATTATTAGACATTTACAATTACATCTCAATGGTGTCTACAACTGTTGGAATCAACCATAAAAATCAACGAGCTGCCTTCCGTCTTTGGTTCTACAGGCCTGGCAACAAATCCTGTGAAAAAAGCCTCTGACCAGTGATTCGTATAAACCTGTGGAAAATGCTGATTTTTAGATCACAGCATCGCACGATGAGACATCCAGTTTGAGATACAGTATTGCTGCTTTTTTCGGAAATAAATAATATAACCAATTGATGTGTTCAATAAAATCTGTTGTTATATCACATCTTGCAATGCTCCACAGATTTAGGACAGAGCAAAACAGCAAGTGGTTTCAGAGAAGAGCCAACACAGGCTATTTTACAGCGCTTTAATAGCCTAAATACTGTTCAGTCTGAAGCTAAAACCAGCTAAATGTCCTCAAAAGACACCTGTGGGTCAAAATGATGATCTATGAGAAAGATGTTTAACAAGATACAGGCTGTTATCTGTACCAGAGACAGAGGTAAAGTATAGAAAATGAACAAAGCACAAAGAAAAGAAAATGTGGTCCGACGGCAGTTCATGAAATGGTCATGTTATTTTTAATCTATTGATTCGTACACAGATACATTTATGTCGTTTTCATTGTGCGCGGGGACATGATCTGCTGTATCTGGGGGACGCAACAATGGGGGTTGGATTTAGGAAAAGAAGAACAGGGAAAGGACACGTCACACGCCGGGACATGAGTCCTGTGTTGTTTGACCCATCCACCACCCAAACCAACCTCCCTCCTGCGTGGATTTTCAGCTTTTCATACTACTCGTTACCGTGGTCGTGCTGGGATCACGAAAGAAGCTTCCCATTGAAATACATTAGTTTAAAATTCGTGGTCACCAACACGAAAAAGAAGACATGAACATGTCCGTGTGCACGAATCAATAGATTAAATAACGCGACCATTTCAAGAACTGCCGTGAGACTGGGTTGCCAAGGCAGGATGTTCTCTTTCAGCCGTATGACTTCAACAAGCTCTTTTAAAATGTGAAAACAAGGGAAATGAAACACAAAGTCATGATGTCAGCAAAAGTTTCCCTAAATGTTTAAAAATACAGCAAAGACACCAAACGTCTGTCACCAACATCAGCAAGATGACTTTTATTTCATTTTTTTGTGAGTCTGAGAATGTGTGTATTTGTGTCTCTGTTCCTATGTGTACAGGCATGCCTATATATGTTTTTTCTTGTACGCATTGATCTAAATGTGAATATAAATGTGACAGTTGGCATGTATAGCTGTTATCAGTGTTTGACATCTAAAACGTTTTTTCCTCTTCATCAACATTGGCTTTCAGTTCCCTCATTGCATCATCTGTCACAAACTCCCCGGTTGCTATGCTTCGACGTACTTAATAACAGGATGCTTCCTTCACTAAGTCGTCAGAGGTGCCGAGTTCTCGGAGGTTAGGTCAGTTGAGGGCTGGTGCGCTGCTCGGTGGAAGGGTTGGGGTGTCATCTCTAAATGCATCTGACTGAAGGTCTGTAGGAAAAATTAAAGCATCAAACTTTTGGCATTAAAACACATTGCACAATATAGTCTACAATTAGATTTCTTAACAATAACTCCAGTGCAGATCCACGGTTACCAACATTCCCGAATGTATTCCTGAAACATGTAAACTGGAACACAAAGCCAGCATGATGTTTTTTCTCTTTTGTTGTAGATGTAATATAAGTGTATTTTTCAAAATAAAGGCAACAAAAAAACTAAGAATCGTAGAGTCTTAGAGAATAGCAGATTTGGAATTTGTGTTTTCTCGTTCATTAGCTTTAAACATATTTATTTTTAACATCTAGGCTGTTGCTTAGATTTAGAAAGTGGTAGCTGAAGAACATACTATGTGGTTTCTAAAAGACACCAGTAAGACTTTGGTTGAAAATGCTTTCCTATTTGCTAAGTGATTAAGCTATTAAGGTGTTTTGGGTTGTTGTTAGGGTGTTGCTTGGATGTTTCCCAGTGGATTTACAGTAATATGATGTAATATGATATGACACACACACTTTGCCACCCAAAATGAGAGAAACAAGGCGTTCTGGAAATGCTGACTTTGTGTGATGATGGTTTTTCTGCTGCATCTGGTCTGGGTAGTAGTTCACTCCCACAAACCAAAATTAGAGAAGTGTGGTGGCCTACAAGTGCTGAGTCTGTGATAATCCACAGTGCTTATTGGTTTCCTTTTGAAAATGTATTTTTAAGTGTGGCTGGTTACGTTTCTAGTTTTCTATGTTCATGATATCTTCTAAAGGCATGTGCCTTTGAAAACGTTCTACCAAACTTAAGCAATCCATAAGTCAAAAGAGGGAGTGTAAAGCAAAGCGTTTAATAACATGTCCAATTTACCAATGAGTGTCAAGCCTTGCTGCTGGTTCAGTATAACTGATGTCTCCTCTTCTTCCTCCTCTTCTCCCCAGTCTGCAATATTGGCTGGGGGAATGCACTGCTCCAGAAACAGGTCCTCCTCGTCTTCCTCCATGTCCATGTTCTCCGGAGGCCAGCGCAGCTCTCCGCTCTCCACCTCACTCAAATCTGTGGGTTCCACAACGATGGAGGGTAGACGCTCCTTAGCATGGTCATGGTCCAGGCAGTTCAAAGTGGTCTCTGGGCCCAGGACAACCTCAACAGGGTCAGGGAAGATCTGGAGGGAAATGGGGAAGAAATGTCATACTGAAAGTAAGTTTAATTACAGCAAAAAACTTCAGTGTTCCACTGTATAATCTAGAAATCTGCAATTGTTTTAATAGATTTTAAATCAGGTATATTGTCCAGTTTTGACCACTCTCACTTTGATTAACCCTAAAGATTTCTCTCTCTCTCTCTCTCTCTCTCTCTCTCTCTCTCTCTCTCTCTCTCTCTCTCTCTCTCTCTCTCTCTCTCACACACACACACACCCACACACACACCTACGCAATGTCTGGACCGTTGACCGTTTGTGTACTTACTGTGTCATGTTTTTTAATCCATGTTTTTAACCAGCATTTGTTTCCCTACTGTCTAGCATTTTCTTACAAACTCTTTAAAATAATAAACATAACATAAAACGTAACGTAACATGATAGTGATTTTGGTTAGGGTTAAGGTTAATCTTGGACCATACCTGGAATGGCAATTGTTGGTCCTTCCCTTGCATGTCTTCACAATTTGGATCCCCACTCATCTCCTCCATGTACCTGCAGAGGAAACAAAGCTATAATGAGTGGCATTTTCAGCATTCTCTTCTTTTTGCAAATCTGAAGCCTGTCTTGGTACGTATTTTGTTTTTTAGGAACATAGTTCCCCCATAGATTTGGATATTCCATTGATTCTCTCACTATCAGATCACATGCCTCTCTAATCGATCTCGTCCAAAACTTACCTTTTCAACTAAACCACTAACATCTTCTACACCAAATAGTATTTGCACATGCATATATCTTTGTATGTCATATTAATTATGTTTGCCACGTAGAGAACAATACAACCAACACCAGAAGAGCTAACTATATGGAAAACTACCAAAGGAAATTCAGCCTACTGACTGCTTACACGGCCTCACTACTCTCACGTGTCCATCTGACTTGTCGATCATTCTCAGTCAGCAGTTGGACTGTCAGCAACACTGAATGAAATCACTCCATCCGATTTTCTTTGAAATAACATGCTGTCACAGTGTCATAGCTGAATTACACTAATATCACAGTATCCAGGGTCCCAGGAGTTTGATTGGTCAGAGATTTTCGGTCCTACAGGTCAGTGGCCAAAGCTGGTTTGACTACGTAAATTATGTGAGTGAGTCTCCCGACACATGAAACATACTTCAGATTAGTGTAAATAGGGTTTGATATCAAAATGTCCTCTGGCACTGATATTTTAATTTCCTGACATGCCAAATGCGCAGTTTGGCTCTGTCAGCTCTGACAAAGGCCAGTGAACCTTAGAAGCCGAAGCTTTTGAAGTCCTCTATGTAATATCTCAGCCACTATTCACACCATTTTGTATGAAAACACCAAAGTCAGCTGTGTTTTTTTTAAGCCAAGCCCTGATCCTGTAACCTTTATCAGACTGTCCACGATCTACAGTATCTGTTAAGTAGTCACTTGTTTCAGTTACATGCACAAGCCTGTGTCCACATCCAACGTCAATCTGTTTATGGTCTCCAGAAAAGCCGATGGGGGATTAAGAGGGACGGAGGATCTGACCAAATACTCTTTTTATCCCTCTCTCCTTTTCTCACTGTGTCTCAGTGTCTGTCCTCTCTCCATAAGTACCAACCATGGTTTGTTGTCTTTCGGAGGCCTAGTGTAATAACGAAATCTGTCAAATCTGTATAAGCTTTCTCTTTAATGAAATTTCAGTTGAAAGACAGATGTAATCTTGTCTTTCTGTTTTTAGACCTCGTGTTGGGTACTTTTCGGTATTTGCTAAGAGCAGCACGGGTCACATTTCACATCATACTATGGAGGTAAATCAAACTATTTTTCTCCTCCTCTTCCTGCCAGTGTACAAGTGCTTGTGAATTCTTCCTGGAAATGTACTGAGATATTTTGGTGGAGAACAACAGGATGTCACACAGAAAAGGGCCTAGATATACAGCTGATACCTCACATGCAAGTATGTACGCGGCCTAGTATAGAAGTAGTAGTAGTAGTTTGCTTTTCCTTTTAAATATCACAGCTGCTAAATATTATAAAGAGATTGTTTTGCTCTTCAGAGAATTATGCAAAATCTATAACATACGGGGGTTGGAAAAGTCTATGACATCACATTAACGTTAAATGAATGCTAATAAGTGAATATTGGCATGCTAACACACTAAACTCAGATGGTGTACATAGGGAACTTTACATCTGATAAACATCTGCATGTTTAGTATTGTCATTGTGAGCATTTTATCATGCTGACCTTAGCATTTATCTCAAAGCACTTCTATGCAGCCTCACAAAGCTACTAGCTTGCCTGCAGACTCTAGATATACAGTACACTGCCTATTTGTAGTTATAGTTCATTCTTTATTTTGGATACATGAAGGTACACAATTTTGTCTGCCATAACAGAGGCCATCTACAAGCCGATGTAAATGTCTTCTCTGAGATAGCAGCATACAATAAGCTTTGGCTGAAGTTATACAGTTAGTACGATTCAACAATTGAGAATTTCAAGTTTTGGTTACACTTCATCCCATTGTCGTGAATGTGTCATAAACATTATAAACAAGTCATAAACGTTTATGAGATAACACTTCTTTTAGTAAGTGTCATTTGGGTTTGTCATGAGAAGTTATAATTATGGTAGGGTTTATGTGTCACGACTGTGGCATAACAGTGTCATGTGTTCATGACAGTGTCATGTCACTCTTATGTAGATACCTTCAAGTAAAGTGTTACCCAAATTTCTCTCTCTCTCTCTCTTTCTCTCTCTCATAATATGACAAATGAAGAAACACTAAGCCAGTTTGCGCAACTGTCAAAACGAGGACGCCCTGTTCTTACCTAAATAGGATCAGCTTTTTGAGGATACTATCATTTTTGACCCACTTTGGAATATGCGTGACCCTACAATTCAATTTCTGGTATTGAGTTGCTGACAACCATGTCAGGCTAAGCTGTTTGTGTTGTAATGACCACAAATCAGATGATCAGTGAAACACGTATCTAAATTTAGATGCCTCTAAGTGCCAAACCGAGTTTACACTAGATTAGTGTGACCAGAAGAGGAAACTGTGGCAGAACTAGCTAAATAAACTAGCGAACGAAGTTGTAAGTGTTTATTTTCCATCGCAAATAAAATTAGCTTATCACCTTCTTACTTTAGTATTATATAAACCTGGACTTTTTTTATTTCTACCTTCACTTTCTCATCCATTCATACAGATAAGTAAATGGTGAGATAAATGGACCACAAACTGACGGGTTTCCTGTTTTTTCACTGCTATTTAAACTTCTCAAGCATCTCCAGAACCTGATCTGTTACAAAATTTAAACATATGCCCAAGACTAACACACACTTGAAAGCTCAAGAACGGCTTCTAAATCAACCATAACTGAGAGTTGCTAAAGTGAACGTCTACAATTGGAACGAGTAAAAGGTCCAGAACTTTGATGGGGAGTCCCATATGTTGGCTGATTTAAACTCATCCCAACTTTCTGTTTGACTTTGCCTGATCTTATCTAGAATCTACTGAGTTCCACACACCAGAGAAGATGCATACCTTTTACTATCCACCTGCATCAAGAGTGAACTTTCAGTGTCTTTAGTTTGGGTCTTTTTGAGTACATGAAGGGAATTCAGCTGGGAAACACCTATAGTTCTTGCTAGTGTCAATTATATTTGTGTATGAAATACGCACACACACACACACACACACACAAACTTTAGCAGCCTCTTACCCCTCACTTGCTGTCAGGCAGATATCTTCTCCATCTTGGCACAGCCTCACAGTGGTGAACCTGGCTCCTCCACAGTGAGCACAGGGGACACAAGAAGGGGTGCAGGAAGAGGTGAGCAGCTCTCACAGCATTCCCCTCCGCAGAGCCCTCAGTGAGGCTTTTGGCCTCCAGGGCGAAGCCTGGATGAGGGGGGTTCCCAACCCTTTTGTGTCCCAGGTGTTAAGCAGAGGATCAGGAGGTGGATGTGTGCCTGGATTCCTTTGTTAGTGGACAGAACCAGTCTCACTTGTCCAGGT